>NC_062273.1:5000-305000 GCF_916048215.2 Malus sylvestris
ACCCGAAAACCCTAAACCCGAAACCCCAAACCCTTAACCCTAAACCCTAAACAAATTTGCACCTGCAAAATAATAACACCTAAAATTAAGGCCAAAAGTCTCACACGTCTGCAATAAATAGGGGGTGTTGGCCGAAGAATATTCTAGGGTTTAGGGTTTAAGTAAATATCCTAGGGTTTAGAGGTGGCCAGCCCTAGAGTGGAATTTGGGTGAGAATATTTTAAGATATTTGTGTAAATAAATATCTTAGAATAATTATGTAAATATCCTAAATAAATAGGATTAGGATTACTTACTTAAAAAAGGTTTTCTCTGATTAGGAATGTATTTATGATAAGAATAAAGGATTATTCTATCACAAATACCTTTGGCTTTTCCTATGGGCAAGGACGCCTTGAGCAGTCATTAATCTCTACCTGCTCCACCTCAGCTACGCGTGGTGAATGAGACTACTCTTTGCTCATTTAATCTTTTTTGAAAAATAATTCACGTGTCAACTCCATAATTTTTAAGATTATTTTTTGCTCCACAATCATCACAACAACTAACACAATAATATCACGAACATGGTCACAATAATATTTTTATTTGTCAAAAATTACGAAATATTTTTTAAAAATTTAAAAAAAAAAATTATTTTAGTTTTTTTGTTTTAATTTTTTGGGCAGAATTAAATTTTAAACAAAAGAAGAATTTATGTCGTCTTACTTGTGCAGGCTAAAAAAAACTTTAAAATTCCAGCGCAGCTCCTCTTTCCTTATCTTCATCCCCAACCCCTCTGCACATTCCAAAACCCCATCCCACGTAAATCATCCCACTTCATCCCTCCGACATTGACGATATCGAAAACTTAAGCAACACAACATCCAATCGAGTCACACCAACATCTAATCGGGCCCTGATTTCAACCTAATTGGCCTCCAACGAAACCAACTTTAAAAATCGAAGGAGGTCAAACACGGCCGCAGGACCTTCACCTCGTCAACAACGTCAAACATTCACGCCACTATGGGGGTGGCTTACGCCGACGTGCCGAAGCAGAAGGAGGCGGAGTAGCCGCAGCAGCGGATATGTGGTGGGCTCTTGAAATCCTTAACCTTGGTTAGTGAGGGAAGACCGGAGCGGAAGATGAAAAGGGAAGAGGGAGGGGAACGAGGAGTTGTTTCTTTACGCCCAGCAAAAAAAAGTTGAATTGCACCCAATGCCAAAACGCGGGGAACGCGGAGTTGTTTTTTTATGAATAGTAACCTACACCTCTTACGCTAACATTTCATTTGCATGACAGGCCTTAACTGCTACTCTTACCTCCTTCATGTCACCACTTCGACCCCCATCATAGTTACCACCCGTACCAACACGGTTTTCACCACCGTAGTCCCCACTACTTTGTCCTCTATTATAACCGCAGCCACCACCACTGACACCCGAAGGGGAGGGCGTGCCTAACTTGCAATGACAAGATAAAACTTGCCAAGGCATGACCGGCTAAGCATGTTCTCCATTTATCACTCCTTGCCCTTGCCTCACAATGCTTGCCATGGCATGCCTTACCCTTATGTGCCTTGCCTTGGCACGGAAAGGCGCTTTGGTTGTTTATATTGCCTTGTGCACGGTTGTAATTTACCTTGGACACAGTGGGGGTTTGGGATCACTATATGTTTTCTAATTGAATTACGTCCCTTATGCCACTTTATTTTTAGGTAAAATTGAAAGTATAATATCCCATCAAAGTTGGGTCAAACAATGGTCTCTGTTACATTGCATCAGAAGGTAAATTTGTCCGTTGCAGGCAAATATCGTGTGTTGACTACATGGATTACACTATTTATGAAAGGCTCGAGAATTTACAGTATGAACCAATTGACCTAAGTGCCCCATGCATTTGATTTAGCCGCAACCATGCACATCAGATGATAGTTATAACTGCTGTTTTAGTTCGTCATGCTCATAGTTGTACAAGGAAGGCAATCAGTATCAGTGGAGGAGGCGTTGTGTCACAGCAGCTGCACACAATTTGTTCTGCCACAACCATGGCAATGAGGACAATTAACATCAAGTGGTCTGCAATTCTCAACTGGACCTACTGACAAATTTGTAAAGTCAATATTCTCAAAGAAAATTGAGAACCTCCAAAGCTTGTGGATACACCTTAGTGCTAATTATCTGTATAATACATGCGAAGCAAGAAAAGATATCCGTACTCGGGATTTTCGGCAACAAAAAATAAAATTTACAAATAATTTACCTATCAGCAATGCAACTGTCTCTTGTGCTGACCATCTCATGGTCCTCTCATCTTCTCAACAATGTTCCTACTCTTCTCTTCAACTTGGCGCCTCTTCTCTTCCAATTTCTCCCCCATCTTCTTCCCCAGATCAAGCATCCTTGCTCTTCTCCCTGTTCTCTTTAGCCTTGGGTCATCTTCTTCAAAGCTATGATTCTGTTTATCCAACAATATTGTTGACCTCGAAAGTGATTGAGACTCGGGTATACCCTCTACCTTGTGTTTGAAACTGTCCTCTAGTTCACCATTCCCCAATAAAGGAGTTCTCAACTCTTGACAAGTCCCGCCAGTATTCCCAGCTGACAGATCGTTAGAACTCACCGAAAAGGCTAGCACATCTGAGGATTCACCAATTGGTTGTTCAATAGACTCGGTCTTCTTCAGTTTTTGATGCTTGGTCCTATCAACGGAGATTCCGCTGCTAGCTTCTGTCTTGTATTTTCCTTCACTAGGTTGGACGATGGGTACTTCACATACAGTGGTTGGATCATTCACAGATTCTGGGTTAACCCATATGAAAGGAGCAACCTTCCGCGGTATCCAATCGTCCTTTTCTGCTAGCATCCATGGTATGCATACACTTTCAAAGTTTGGAAGCACTAGAGTTTCCCGGATTGCAGTCTGTACAAGTGAAATGAAGCTTCATAAGGGCTTGCTGTTGTGAGCATGATACCACAACCATGTTTTTTTTTCTAAGCTGTCGCTGGGTGAACTCACACATCATAGTAATTAGTAACAAACATCGTGCCTCATGTATGAGAGTTCACAAATCATAGTAACAAACATCATGCCTCGTGTATGAGAGTTGACACATCATAGTAACAAACATCGTACCTCGTGTATGAAGTTAAGCATGCTCCAAAACAAAATAAAATAAAATAATAGAAGGAAAATTACCAAATATGGAAGCAATTTTCTGTACCTTAAGCCGACTGATCAGAAACAAAGCTATGTGTCCATTAGTAATCTTGTGGTCTCCCACTGACGAGTCCAGATTGAAATCTATATCAGGCATGGATGTGAAAGCAAACCATAATCTGTCTGAAGGAGGTGGCTTGATTTGTAACCGCAGTGTTCCTCGTAAGGATGTTATCCTTATTGCCAAAGAGAGAGGCACCTTCAATTAGATATGATCCGTTAGTAATGCAGAAGCTCTTGAGATAGATAACTTTTTTAAGTACGCATACATGCACATACAAATAAAGTGTGCTTCTGACTCTGTGCACGCACGTGTGAAAGACGAGAGAACTCATCAAATCGGAGAAATTTATAACCAGTATTCTTTTTGCGAGTATAAAACACTTTGGTGATGGCTGTCTCCAGAAAATACAACTCAGTTTTCACAACTACCAAGCTCAAGCTTCTTTTCATGACCTATTATTGTTCACTTCATGGTCTAACGGTCTCTATCTACATTAGCATGTCATATATGATTATGCTATAAAATAATTTAACTTAAACAGAGAAAAGAGCCAACTCACACAAACACGCATTACATCTACAGCCAAATATCCATCTAATGAAGGGGACAACAATCATGGACAGAAGATCAGCAATAGTCATGGTCCGCAGAGAATTAAACCATAAGTAACAAGAAAGTCCAGGGAATCAGAAACACATATAGGTCAGAGATCCATCTACAAACCTGTGAAACTTGTTTGGCTATAGAATTTAGAAGTGACTTCCACCTGGATCCATAATTTGATGCAGACATACTGCTCTTAGAACTCTTTGATCCATCTGCAACAGAACGTTTCAGGCAATAAAAGAGATGATACTACAAAACGAAACTTGTAGTTTTCATTGTAGTGTAAAATTGAGTTAGGCTGTGAAATAAAATAATACAATATTATTTAACGTATATAACTAGAAAATGTGTAACGTTTAGCTTCCAAATTGAAAATAATTCCATGCTTAAAGTTTCTTTTCTTTGCCTTATTAACTGTGAATTTACTTGAAAGTTTCCCTCTTCTCTACTACAAGCCTATAGATAGCAGATCCTTTGCAAGAATGATATTCAAAATAAACCTTAAAAATTACAAGGTTGAAATTATGGGACCACATTGCTGGGTGGGCTCCAACAATGTGGTCCTCAACTTGAATCGTCATAGATCACCTGTGCATGCATATATAAAAATTCTCATACCAAGTTACATCTGTATCCAGACGTTGTGCTGTTTGAACTGCGTGATTTTGCTGTTCAGACAGATAGATCCTCAAGTTTACTTAATTATTTTTTAAAGTTTTATATACGATTTCCTTTAGGGTTTGACCTTTATTCCATGCCTAGCTGTTAGACAACCATTTTAATCTTGATGTTTGAAGTCTAAGGCTCTAAATCTTAATGTTTGCTCTCTTGATCATAGGCAACCCAAATTCAATTGATTCTTTAATCATATAGTACCTTGTGAACTATTTTTCAAGCTATGTAGTGTACTTATAGCAATCACCAATCAGTATTATAGGTAACAAGATAATATTTCCACTACTATACAATCATCAATGTATTATGAACCCAGAGGCTGCTTGTATGTGAGCTATCAAGAGTTTCAAAGGTATATATGGAAAATACACAGAGTGCACAAAAGTTGACTTTAGTTTAATCTCACCAGATTTTGGGTCACATTCCTCCTTATTCTCGGGCGCATCAACTGTCCCTTCAGCAAGATTTAACTGCTTTCCAAAATGCTCAAATTCTTCAAGAAGATCAGCTGAAACATCTCCAACAGAGCCTGATTCTGGACGCAAATCCTCGCTGCCTCTTTGGAAATCTAATTCACGGACTTCCAGTCTTGTTTCAACATCTAACACCGCACCACCATAGTATCCAATGTCAACTTCCAAAGCCCATACATCATTCATGTCCATCGGGAGTACTTTCAAACCATGGATGTAAGGTGGGAGATTCCCAATATTAATGTCTGTACAAATCACTTCGCCCATGTAACTTGGGGTCCTCATATTGGACAATGTCCTCTGTCATAGGCAAAATCAAATAAAACACAATAATTTTACATCTGCCTTTGCAGACAAATAATAGAAGAGAAATGTGTAAGTACACAAAGCAAAAGCCAAATTCAAGATGTCTAAATACACTCAATCAAATTCGGAAAATTTGATACATGGAGGCCCAGTTACATGAAATGAACCCTGCATTTACAGGTGCCTTGCAAATATAAGTCAGTTTAACCTAAATCTTTATCCGAAATATTATTTAGCTCATCCTCGAGTGTCTACCATCTGCTTGAAAAGACAAGAATAGCAACAATTGCAGAGTTAAAATTTTATAAAGGGAATTGTTATTAGCACTCCAAAAATATCATTCTACACTCCTCACAGGTGTATTTTACTTTCTAATTATAGAAAGTTTGGAGTGCCAAATGAAATTTTTGGAGTGCTAATAACAATTCCCTTTTATAAAATACAAAAAAAACAAGTTGAATGTGTGTGCGTTTGTGTGCGCACATATTTGCATGATATGCTTCTTAATGCAAATATGAGAAGATGCATGCATGTATACTAACAGAAATGATGAAATCTTCTTGGTGTATGGTGCACCTGAATCTGAGCTTTTATGGTTCTTTTCATCTCCACACTACTTTTGGCATCAAAGAAGAGCCGTGAAATTAACAAATTCCAACAAAGTGTTCCCTCATCAGAACCAAATTTTTCATCGGAGCCTGCATCAGAGATGACAGATATATGACTCTGACTACCAGAATGAGTTAAGGTGGAAGATGGTGGGATAGCCAAATTCCCTTCACTGAAACTCTGAGCTCTCTTCACTAATGGACTAGCATCTGCCAAACTACTGGAAGAAACAAAATCCTGGCTTGGACGAACTTTCTCACTTATCTTTCTTTCTTCACGGCCTAAGGATGACGTCCAGCTCAACTTATTTTCTGGACCAATCTTCGAAGACTTCTTTGTGAACTTTCTCAAGAACATACGAACCTTTGAGGAAGAACCATCAATCCTATTTTCCCTATCTGCGGGTTCAGCAGCATAGAGTCCACCAGACTGTTTCATGAGTGAAGGATGGCCTGTATTTAACAATGTCAAGTAGCAGCGAAATTCTTCATGCAACTTGGTGAACCAGTCAAGTTTTTCTTTGTCATCACACGATGCTAGACGAAGAGTTTTACACCATGATTCCTTCTCCCATGAAGTTTTAAGATAAAGGTATAATATTTTACTTCCTTTGTATAAGGTGGCCTTGCTATCCAATTTAATGGGGAACCTCTTGGCCCTTAAGAAAAGAAAGAAACTTTCAGCACTGGTCAAAAACATAGTGAAACACTGTAAATGGCTAAGAACTAAGACAATTCTGTTTTATTTTTCACAGTAATAAGAGATATTACAGCACTTTATATCTTTACAAAAAGAAATCATGGAAGTATACACGTCTTCAAAAAAAATTTGTCACCTCGCTGTAAAAAATTTGTCATAGCACTTGTATGGGAAAGATTTGGGAAAAGTAGTAAAATGACAATTATGATCATCCCAGCTTGATTAAATTTGAAAAAGAATGGTTAGAAGCAGAGGATGTGTGGCAATTGCCAGTTACCATTTTCTTGAAGATAGACTTGTTGAGGAAACAGCTTCAATAGTGCAGCCCTTTAACTGTATAGCTGTCTGGGAGCCATCTGATTCTGTCAGAATGAGTAGTTTGTTCTTGATTTTTGCATATCTTTTTATAGGAGAAACCTCAAAGAATTCCTTCTCTCTCTTTTGCTCTCGTAGAGCTTTCTCTTGCCAGTTTTTTGGAACTTTTTCTGGTTCTAAAACCCAAATTACACCCTAATGGAGGGAAAGCTTTTAGAAAAATGCTATGCACAGCCATGAGTAATGTATATGTGTCATAAGCCTAGATGAACAAGTTTAGTGTAGACTGATTAGCTCCCCACAAAAGGGATGTGGGAAGCACAGGTTGGGTCCCAATATCAATGGTAAATGTACAATAGTGCCAACAAAAGGTAATTCAGTACAATGCAGTGATATGACTGAATTCTGTACAAAAAAATACCTAAGATGTATATCTTTTCAGTCAACCGCAAGCAAATGTGTAACCTCAACAATACATATAATAGTTTCCATTCCAATGCCTTATGCTAAATAGAATCCTTAATGCAGTTGTTTCAGTTTGATCAACATTTCATTAGAAAGATTATTGTCTTGCAAAGAAAACTAGATAAAGTAGAAAATATTCTCTAACACGATTTTATTATATTTAGGATTATAAATACAGCCTTATGTATACATTTCTAAAGTCATACAGCCTCATGATCCTTAAAATGTGCCTCGAGAAAAAACATATTCAAATAGACACGTAACCTGTCAATTACTCACCCAAATATTCCATCATATTTAAATTTTTAGTTATATTGTTCCACGTTATCAATTTAACTGGGATACGTTAAAGAGCCAAAATCGAAATTTTCATGATCATAAAAGTACAAATTCTCAAAGTTGAGTTGAATTGAATTTGGAATTTAATGTTGTTTTCAGAGCAAGAAAGAAAACTCCCGAGAAAAAGCAGAAGGCAGAGGATAAATTTACAAGTAGAAATTAAAGAAACGAATTCCAGGGATATGAATATTCAAGTACAAGTGGTAAATACCTCCTTCTCCTTGGTGGAAGCAAATTCCAGGGATCGACGAGGGTGTAGATGGTTTGACTTGGATCCTCTTTCTTGAGATGATTTTTCTTTGTCATGCTGTTGCTTGGTTTTGTGTTGTAACCTGCTGATGAAAACTCGTACAACTGCGACTTCCACGGCTAGAATCGCCACTGCTCCGACCACAAACCCAACACTTAGCCACAGCAACCAACTCCACATT
The DNA here is from genome assembly GCF_916048215.2 of Malus sylvestris. Lineage (NCBI taxonomy): Eukaryota > Viridiplantae > Streptophyta > Magnoliopsida > Rosales > Rosaceae > Malus > Malus sylvestris. Next base: position 13,125 of record NC_062273.1, read on the forward strand.
TTTCTTTCTACAATTCTACAATACCAGATTTAAATTTTGAGGTCCCTTTCTAATTCTTCCTGTAAAAATTCTCATAACCCTGAACAAAAAGAGATGTTTACCGCAAGCTTGGAGCTAATGGGGATCACATTCTCCTTACTCTGCCATCACAAAAAACAAAATTTGAAGTTGAAATCTTCTTTAAAAAATATATAACTTGCAATCTGTTTTGTAACGTCAGTTCCGTTGGTGGTTCTTTGAATGTATTTTTTTTTTTTCCTTCACCGTTTTTCTCATATGAATTTACCCAAATAATTGTTTTTTTTTTTTTCTAAAATCCATCCCCATTGCATGCTGCGTTCTTATATAATTGTTGTTTTGCTAATAGTGTGACCTTTCTCTTAAAAAATATATATAATAAAAAAATAATAAAATAAAACTACTGGTATATTTTTACTCAATCATGGTCATGAGTTTAGGTAGCAATCGCTTGTCCCAATTCACCTTCAAATCAGGCTACAAATTCAAATTTTAAAATATAAAAATCCAAATTAAACACAGAATTCAGAATTCACAACGCAAACCCAACCTAAACACAAAGTTAAAGTGAGAGACCTAAGCTTTAGATTAAGAAAGAGAGAGCAAATACAATTGGGGGTAAAGTTCGAAAATTTACCAAGAGGGGTTTCCGAAGAGGCGCAGAGAGTAGGGGATCGGCCTATCACTGATGTGATGGTATCGAGAGCCATCATTTCCCCTGTGGATCGGTGATTCGGCCTCATATCTATCTATACGGCTTCAATTTCTGCAAGGCGATCGATTTTGATCATGCCTTCCACGCTCTGCTTCGCGATCTCTGCGACTGTTGCAGTTCCGCACATCTATGGCGAGAGAGAGTTGGAGAAGAAGCTGTGGATCGAGAGAGAGTTGGAGAAGAAGCTGTGGATTGAGTATGGGGGAGGATAGAGAGAGAGAGAGAGAGTTTTAGACAGAGAAATGGAAAATTTGTTTTGGAGAGAGAAATGGAAAAATAAATGAAAAAAAAATTTGTTATTCCATAAAGCCACAGGGATAAATATGTCACTTTACTGTATGAATTGAGAAAAAGGAATGACAGAAACAGTAAAATCTTCAAAAGGGTTTTTCACCTCACTTTTAAGGGAGGTTTGGGAGTAAGGTGCTTAAAAAAAAAACACTCATGAAAAAAAACTGTGAGGGTTTTAGGTGTTTGGTAAACTGAAAAAAAAAGAGCTTATTTTGGAAGCTGCTGTGAGAATAAGCTGAAATCAAAGGAAAAAGCTGAAGCTGCTATTTGCAGCTTTGGAAAACTGGCTTTTTTTCAAAGCACACGGAGCTACAGTGCCCCTTTAATGAAAAGACCCACTATCAGACTGTTTTTTTTTTCCAAAAGCACTTTTACAAAAAAATTTACTAAACACTTTGCTGATTTATTTCACAGCCGCTTATTCTTACAGCACAGCCGCTTATTCTCACAACAGCTTTTTTTCAAAGCACAGCAATACCAAACCAGCCCTTAGTCGGCTTAATTTCTAATTCATGGGTCCAAATTTACAAAGCCCATGAATTTAGATGGGGGCTGCAGCTTCACGTTTATCTTTCCCCAATTAATTTGTGAAGTTGTCAGCAAGCTTTTTTTTTTTTAAACTTTAACGAAAAGTCCTTGTACGATTCATTTTAACGAAAAATCATATTTTTACATTAAAATGTAAATTCTGATACTATTCACTTTACCCTTTAAAACTCAAAGTTTTCAAATCATTTTCATTATTTTTTTTTCCTTCACTATGAACTTGAAGTCTTCTAAGTCCAAATAGGACTTCACAATTCTCATGGTAGACAAAAATAAACATCTTTTAGCTATTTATTTGGAGATGTGGCAAAGGTATTCTTTGATCATTTTGAATCCTATAGGTAGTGATTGGTATGCTTTTATTTTGCTGCAAGGAATTTTGTTTCCTTGCATACTTGACACGGCATCAAAGATTTGTCTTTCAACTTTCACCAACCATTCAACACCAAACTTTCAACTTTCAACTTTCACCAACCGTTCAACACCAAACTTTCAACTTTCACCATCCGTTCAACTTTCATCAATCATCCTCTATATAAACATAGGTCTAATATTAGTTGACCACACAATCTTTCAACCTTCAATCATCCTCTATATTCACCAATCTTTCAACTTTCAAAGAGTTTTGGTTTCCTAAAAATCCTCAATGTCTCATCAATGGGCGATAGAAGAAGGCGTAGCAGAGTAATGCAGATGGCACAATACCAAGCAAGGCTTGACATTGAGGATGCAAAACTAATCAACGCCAAAGCTGAACTTGTAAACTCGTTTATGCAATATGAGCACCATGGCAAATCTAGCCATCATGGTTTTGTCATGGGGCGTTTATTTGTGCAGCGTGATAGAGAAGAGTGTCATGACCAAATGATGAAAGATTATTTCATCGAGCGTCCGAGATTTCTTGCTCATGATTTTAAGAGGCGATTTCGGATGAGGATAGAGCTTTTTGAAAGCATCTTGAATGTAGTTGTCAATTATGACCACTACTTTGCAAGGAAGATAGAAGTTGTAGGCTGACAAAGTCTATCACCTCATCAGAAGCTCACATCTGCATTTCGAATACTAGCTAATAAGTGCTCTGTAGACTCAACTGACGAGTATTGCCGACTTGCGAAGAGTACTGCTATTGAGAACCTGAAGCGCTTCTGTCAGGCAATTCAAGCCATATATGGAGCCACATACCTCCGCAAGCCAAATCGTGAAGGCTTGAAAAGGCTTCTACACAAGGCAGACAAAAAAGGCTTCCCTGGCATGATAGGAAGTCTCGATTGTATGCATTGAGAATGGAACAATTGTCCTACTACTTGGGCTGGCCAATTCAAGGGTCGTCATAACAAGCCAACCATCGTGTTGGAGGCTGTGGCGTCTTACGACACATAGATTTGGCATGCATTCTTCACCGCTCCCAAATCAAACAACAATATCAACGTTATTTGGTCTTCTTCTCTGTTCGATGATATTGTGAATGGATAGGCACCAGAATTTCGATACAAGGTAAATGGTAATAGGTATAAGCTAGGTTACTACCTAACTTATGGTATTTATCCTAGTTGATCTACCTTTATCAAAAGTTTTTCTCATCCCGATAGTGCAAAGAAGAAATTATTTTCGCAAAGGCAAAAAGTCTTACAAGAAGGATGTGGAGAGAGCGTTCAGGATCTTACAAGCTCGACTTTGGCATACTGAAGACCTCCATTCAATCATGATGATGTGCATAATTTTGCCCAATATGATTGTAGAAGATGAGTACATCGAAATTGAAAAAGATTTAGACGAAGATATGGATGATGACCAACCAACACATGCGAGAGCTGTTGCAAGAAATGTTGAATATCTCGCTCCAACCATATATGAGACCCGACAGGATAGGGTCACATTGAGTGAGTATATGAGAAATTTAAATAGAATTCAAGCTCCTCAAGGTCATGACACACTCCACAAGGATTTGGTTGAGCATGTATGGCACCGAGAAGGTGAACGTTGATGATGTTGGTTGAGCATTTATGTAATAATTTTAAATGTTCTATGTTGTTATTTTCTAGTAATAAAAAGTGTTTTCTTATGCAAAGTATTTTGTCTACTGCATTGGATAAAGTATTGAATGGAGGTTGAATTATTGAAGGCATCTATTCTACATCAAAGTGTGGAATAATAAGTACAATAATTATTGAAGGCATCTAGTTTAATAGAAACAATAATTAATAAGACATAAATTTAATAAAGTACATGAACCACATAATAAACCACATAAACATAATACAAATGACAATTAATAAACTTAATTAATAAATCACATAATTCATACACTACATAAACTTAATAATCATATCCACCATCTTCACTTGGTGATGGACTTCGTGGTTTACTTCGAATATAGGGTTCAGAGGATTCATCATCTTGAAATATACTCCTTGTGGCATACTTTCACAAAATTTTCTTTTGCTTACCACGTAAGAACTTCTTCCTCTCTGGATTGTATTTGTTGAGGTCCTTCATCTTGAAATTAATTTAAACCTATCTTGCTCCCTATCCCCTTCTTCCTTCATTAGCAAACGCATTTGAGCCAATTCTTTTTGGCGAGCGCTATAGATTTCGTTCAATTTTGCAATTCCGGTAGCAAAGTGTCCACTCATCGAATCTTCGGACTTCCTTTTTCTTAAATCTTCCCGAGGGCCTTGGTAAAGAAGGAGATGGGGTCATTTCATCGACACCTTCATCTCTGGCATTTCTCGGTGCAGCTTCACGTTGAAATAATCTTCCCCATTGTTGGTCCGCATCGGTTGCCCACCTCGGACAATCCTTGAGGACGTCCCAAGCATGTTGCAACTTAAAAACTTGATTTTTTGGTGTTACTTGTCTTGTAAATTTCTATTGCTTTGTCACCCTGTGCAAAAAATACATAAAAATAATTAGTTGCAAAATAATATTATGTACACGACAAGTAAAATATCAAGAAAAAAACTCATAATTTATGTGGCTCTCCTTCCAGTAGGCATTCCAACCACAACTCTCTCCAAGCTTCCCTTCCATAAAGTGCATGCTTTATTGATAGTCTTCCACCGGTCATAAACACCACTACCCCTGCCGTTGCAGTTTTCTTGAAACTTTGCAATGATTTTATCCCACAAAACCTTTTTATTTTGATTTGTGCCAACTGCATCGTCTTCACTAACAGAAACTCATGCCAAGCATAAAGCAACATCTTCCTCACATGTCTAATTACAACCTCTAATATGCTCTCTTGCAATGTTGAACAATTTGGAAATGGAAAGAAATGGTAGAAAGATAAATTGGAAGAATTGTAGGAGAAAATTGAGTTTTGTGTGGATGTTTGAACAAATACATAGGTATTTATAGAGTTTTTGGGTGAATTTTGAGTTAAATAATTTTTTTTAAATTATTTTAGCCATTGGATTTAAATTTGGATGGTTAGATCTTTTTTTTCCCCGTTAGATTTGATTATATTCGATCTTAGCCGTTGGATTCAATGTATTTTAAAATAACATATTTTTTAAATAAAGAAATTTGAATCTGGATCATTGGATCAACCAACGGTCCTTTAATGATGGCTATGGAAATGAGCCGTTGGGCTTGAGGAAATGGCCGACAGGGCCCTAACAGTGGGCCCCAATACTGTTGGGAGCTTATTTGAAGCAGATTGCGTGGGGCGCGTCCGCAAGTGGGCGAGCTGAGACTGGCCCAATTTGTAGTGAGTACACGCGTTTAGGGGAAATGGGGGATTTGGCCCAGCTTTAGCATTTGACTTTTAGCCTAATGTTTTAGTTTGGGTTGGGTGGTGTTTGGAGGGAAATTTTGGAGGGAAATTTGGCAAATAGCCCAAGGTTGGAGGAGGTCTGGCAAATAGCCCAGGGTTGGAGGATGTCTAAGACCAAACTCAACCATGAGCTAAATGCTATTTTTTAGGTTTTATTCCCCCTCTAAAACACTCTCCAACCATGGGCTGGCTATTTGCCAAATTTTCCCCCAAACACCACCCAACCCAAGCTAATGCATTGGGCTAAAAGCCAAATGCTAAAGCTGGGCTAAATTCCCCCCCCCCCCAATCCGCGTGGACTTGCCCGAAATTGGGTCATGCTTGGCTCGCCTACTCGTGGATGCGCCCCACGGGCCTGCTTTAAATCTGCTCCCGACAAAGTGGGGGCCCACTGTCAGGGCCCTATCGGCCACTTCCCCTGAGCCTAACGGCTCTATTCCCCATCCAATGGCCATCATTTAAGGACCGTTGGTTGATCCAACAGTCCAGATTCAAATTTCATTTTTAAAAAATATGTTATTTTAAAATACATTGAATCCAACGACTGAGATCGAATATAATCAAATCTAACGGTAAAAAAAGATCTAAGGACCCAAATTTAAATCCAACGGCTAAAATAATTAAAAAAAAATTATTTAACTCAAAATTCACCCAAAAACTTTATAAATACCTATGTATTTGTTCAAACATCCACACAAAACTCAATTTTCTCCTACAATTCTTCCAATTTATCTTTCTACCATTTCTTTCCATTTCCAAATTGTTCAACATGGCAAGAGAGCATATTAGAGGTCGTAATTGGACCTGTGAGGAAGATGTTGCTTTATGCTTGGCATGAGTTTCTGTTAGCGAATATTGTGCAATTGGCACAAATCAACTAATATTGAAGGTTGAAGGTTGAAAGGTTGTGTGATCAACTAATATTGGACATATGTTTATATAGAGGATGATTGATGAAAGTTGAATGGTTGGTGAACCTTGAAAGTTTGGTGTTGAACAGTTGGTGAATTGAAAGTTAGCCAAGGTTGAAAGATTAGTGAAAGTTGAAGGCTTGCTTTGTGAAAAATTTAGTGATGTTTCAATATTTATCGGAATTTAAATATTTTTAGATTAAAATGTTCATAAAATTAATTTACGATAGTCTACATATTTATTTATTTACTTTTAAATTAATTTAAGAAAAAAAATAGCCTAAGTTCGTTCTTTAATAATCTCGGGCTAAAATTTTAGGCTAGAAAGGTTGGAGCAGAAAAACTGTTTCTAGGCTAAAAGCTAAATTTTTCAGGCTAAAAAATTTGGCTTTTAGCCCAACCATTTGAGATAGTCTAAACCCAACCCAACACAACCCAACTCATGCTAAATGTATGGGCTAAAAGATAAAAGCCAAACAAAAGCCAAATTCCCCCCAAGATTTAGCCCAGAAAATGGTGTGGGCACCACCAGCGGGACCCCACCCACATTGGCATGTCTCCCAGTATTAATTGAATCCAACGACTGAGATCGAATATAATCAAATCTAAAGGTAAAAAAAAAAGATCTAACAACCCAAATTTAAATCTAACGGCTAAAATAATTAAAAAATATATTTAACTCAAAATTCACCTAAATTTAGTGATTTTTCAATATTTATCGGAATTTAAATATTTTTAGGTTAAAATGTTCATAAAATTAAATTATGATAGTGTACATAATTTTTTTTAAATTGCTTTAAAAGAAAAACTTAGCCTAAATTTATTCTTTAATAATCTCGGGCTAAAAAAATTAGACCAGAAGGGTTGGAGCAGAAAAACTGTTTCTGGGCTAAAACCTAAATTTTATGGGCTAAGAATTTTAGGTTTTAGCCCAAGGGTTGGAGATGGTCTAAAGCTTTAAAGCTAATTGGATTCTCTTTTTTTTTTTTTTCTTTTGAGAGACCACGCTTGTGGTATACTATGAACTTTTGAGAGCCTAGTCACTCTGCAAACAGGACCTGGGTTGTTAGGGACCACATGAACAAGGGGACCTCCAATCATTTTCAATTCCATAAGACCATCTCCAATCGATTCGGCCAAAAGGTTATAGGGCCAAAAATAGCCGAAATGACACGAAAATTGTCTCCAACCGAGAGTTAGGCCAAAGGGCTTGTGAGCCCCATCGGGCCAAAACCAGCCAATCAGGCCAGTGGGCTAGCCATCTCCAGCCCAATGAGCCAGCCCACTTTTTTTTTTTGTACTTTTTTTCTTTGCCTTTTTTTTTTTTTTGCCTATGGCCCTTTGGCCTCTCAGTTGGAGATAGTATGAAATATAGTATGGCATTGTTCATTAAAATATTAATTTCTTGAAGGGCTATAAGGCTAAAATGAGCCATATGGCCCTCCTTCAGTTGGAGATGGCCTAATAGCATTCCCGAGCTTTATATGGGGCTAAAAAAGTGGTGGGTATAGCTCATTTTAGAGTTCTGAAGAATCTTTGAGGCTTTATAAAAGAATATCTCCCAATGAGGAGCTATTTCTTTCGAACTGTATATGAGGCTATATAAATTTATTTTTGTAGTAATTTGATTATGCGATAATTTTTTTTTTTAACTTTTTTTAAGTTGATTTTTGGACTTGCTATCTTAAACTTTTTTTTTTATGAACTTTCAACCTAAAAAAGTTCAAATTGTGACAAAATTAGATTTCATCACTTATGAACCGTTCGTTGGATTAGATTCTTTTATCTCAATCTCATCCGTTAAAAGATTCAAACCTCCACTTCGTCATCTGAAATAATTTGATTTTCACGTACTACACAACAATTAACCTTGCACCAATTGGTAATTAGCATCATACAATTTTGAAAAAAAAAAATATTTGAAAATTTCACCCACTAATGCCCATGAACGTTAAATCAATTTGAAATTTCAATTCTTATGAAATTTAAAATAATCATTAATTAGCCAAATTGCAATAAAAATATGTAAGAAAAAAAAACTAAAAAAAAAGAAGAATAAAGGAGAGTATAAGTGTGTATTCGCAAGTGGAGGGAGAATGATAAAATTTTGCTCACATAGCTGCTACTTTTTTGTGGGACACATTGTTTGTTGGGGCTAGATGTAGCCCAATTTTATGTTACCTAAGAAATAAAGTTGCTAGCTCCAGTGGTAGATTTAACCCCATTTTCCGATTTATTGGGGATGAAATTTCTCACTAAGGCTTGAAATGTATTAACCTCATAGAGGATAAAGCCCGGGAATGCCCTAACAACTTTGAAGGCAGCAGCCTACACCAAACAATTTCATTGTCTTTTCTTCATATGTTCCAGTGAGAGTCCACTTCGGCTTTATCTTGGTATTTGGTGGGAAGGATCTGAACGTCCTTTCTTTTGCACAGTTAGTGATTTAGAAAAATACATGCCGTTGTTGATGTTTTGTAATCGAACGAGGTGCAATGGGGACTGCTGCTAGACTTATTTAAAAAGAAATTATCTGTAGTTTACCTTGATCCTTGTAGATAACCTAAACTGATAGAGCAACAACATTGATGTAAAGGACAAAAAGCGTTGCCGCGAGCAATAATTTACCAGTAGATATATTGAAGTCTGTATTTCCTTCTTAATAAAACACTGGAAGATCTCTTGGTTCCGGTTATTTGAGTGAGACAGGGATGGAGGTCACGGTGGGGCAGTCGCATTACTCTGGAGTCTTGGCTATTTCCTTAATCTCCCTCCACGACTTGCAATCCGAAGCGCAAGCAATCACATCCCTCCAAGCAGGCCAGGAGCTATTAAAGAGAATGTTTTTCTGAGGCTGAAAAGAATATTGTGATAAAAAAAAATAAAAAAAAACTTTGTTTCTTGCCTCATCGTGTGCTTAAAGATGATCTTCGCTCCTCTTGGAACTTGTTTTTGTACATTTGGTGAAGTACTTTAAATATCCTTTAGAAAACCAAGCATCCAAAGAGGTCACATGATCGGGGAAGGGTTTGTAGTTGAGATCGGATCCATGCCATACAATTTGATCCAAGGGCAAAGCAAAAGCAAGTGCTCCATAGACTCCTCACTTTCTCTGCAAAAAGGACGCAGAAGATGGTCAACAGTCTTTTGTCGACAAATGCCCAGTCCATATGGAAGAGTACTTGATAAGGCCTTCAACCTTGGGAACTTCGACACCCTACTGTCAATTTGGAGCGAAATATGGGTAGGGACTAGGGGATTCCTGACAGTGAGTGATATCTGTTTGGTGATTTAGAATCACTTACGAATAGGCGCCGGAACTCAACTCCACTCCTAAAAAATACATTGGCATACAGCCCATTTAATCCACTCAATGAATAGTGATTGACTGTAGGCCGTGATGTTTGTATGATCAAAACACAATATACATAAATATATGTATATAACTCATATGAAACTCTTACTTGTTGAAGGTGCAGTAGCCATGCAAAGAATGCGTGATCAAGAGAACACCACTATCGGCACGTTTGCCATGATCGAGAGAGAGAAAAAAACACCAACTCTTCTGTAAACTCCTAGCTTTATGACAATGCTCTATGGGAAGCCTTAGTTGCCGTGATCTAGGGTTAGCAGGGACCGGTGTTTATATACTAGCCAAAAAGTCTTAGATTCCATTCATAAAGGAAAGCTAAAACTCTCATTTCTTGGCTCTCAAGTAAAATATCATAATCATATATTATTAAGGATTCAATCAAAAACCTACCTATAATGTAAGACATTCAATGTAGGATTGATATAAGGATATCAAATCGCAACTTAACTGATCTCCAACCTATACATTCCTATTACATATGGTAGACCATTTATGGTTGATTTACATTGAGTAAATCCAACATTCTCCCACTTGGTCTACTTAATTGTAATGATCATGCTTCAAACATATGTCAGAGATCATTATTTCTTTAATGGCCATATTACTGCGACCCAATCCCATCCTTAATTCAAATTTCTGTCAAATGGACTTCTCAATGTAGGACTAACAAGGTTGTAAAGATAATTTATCTCAGATCACACACATTGAGTCAACCATTCACATGAAAACCATTAGATTATGATCTAGAGATGCACTTTAACTCAAGAATTGTCTTATTCTGTATCATCTCTAGTCCACTATTATCGTAACTTTCATAAGTCAGACCTTATGCTTTTAAATGGTCTATATGTTTACCAATGTAAACTTTTTACCATTCCAAAGCCACCTTATGCTTTTTGCTTTTAAGCAGTTCATATGTTTGCCAACGCAAACCCTTTTGTCATTCCAAAATGACACATTATGCTATTCATGCATTCTGCATGTTTGCCAACGTAAACTTTCATTATTCCAAAACAGACTTATGCCTAAAAAGAATTAAATATGCATGCATCATGTGAACACAAATAATTAAAACAATCTTTATTCAAATCCAACCCAGAAACAAACCACACCTCAAACCTAAAAAACTCAGTGAGTTTAGCTCACTTATTTACTGCAGCTAAAACTAGTTTTCTACTCCCACTAACTGAGCATATCTAAGTTCGAGATCAATCCCATGTTTTTACATGCTTCTTGAAAGACATTATTGGAAGTGGCTTGTTGAAGGGATCTGCAAGCATTGATTCGGTATCTATATAGCTAATCTTTATGAACCCTTGCTTAACCTTTTCCCTAACCAACTTATACTTGATATGCATGTGCTTAGTCCCAGAAGATCTCTTGTTGTTCTTGGAGTAAAAAATTGCAGCAGTATTGTCACAAAATATCTTCAATGGATTTGTGACAATATGGGAGACCCTCATACCCTCTATAAACTTTCCAATCCAAACCGCTTGAGAAGTTGCTTTGTAACAAGCCATATATTCAGCCATCATAGTAGAGGTAGCTACATTTTTCTGTTTCATACTTTTCCACGAGATTGCTCCTCCTGCCATCATAAAAATGTAGCTAAAGGTAGATTTTAGTGAGTCTTGACATCCCGTAAAATCTGAATCACAGTAGCCAACCAACTCGAGCTTATCACTTCTCCTGTATACCAGCTTATAGTCTTTGGTTTTCTGCAAATACCTAAGCACCTTCTTTGCTGCAATCCAATGGGCATGTCCAGGGTTCGATTGATATCTCCCCAACAGGCTTAATGCAAAAGCAATGTCAGGTCTTGTGCATACTTGTGCATACATTAAGCTCCCTGCAACTGAAGCATACGGCTTGTCATTCATCTCAAGTTTTTCAACTTCAGTTCGAGAGCTTTGCAGCTTGCTCAATTTATCTCCTTTAGTCACTGGCACATCACAACCACTGCAAGTTGACATATTGAACCTCTTGAGTATCTTGTCAATATATCCCTTTTGTGATATTCCAAGCAAACCTCTCTCTTTGTCACGAGTTATTTCTATCCCCAAGACATAGGTTGCTTCGCCCATATCATTCATCTCAAAATTGTCACTAAGTATTAATTTGGTCTCATGCAGTAAGGTTAAATCAGTGCTAGCTATGAGGATATCATCCACATATAGCACCAATATGGTGAAGTGTCTCCCACATGATTTAAAATATATACATTCATCTTCCGAATTCTCAGTGAAACCATGTGATTGCATTACTTCATCAAACCTCAAGTACCATTGTGTTGAAGCCTGTTTGAGGCCATAAATCGATTTCCTGAGTTTGCATACTAATTCTTTACCATCTGCATCAATGAATCCCTCAGGTTGTCGCATATAAATTTCTTCCTCCAAAATACCATTTAGGAATGCAGTTTTTACATCCATTTGATGTAAATGAAGATCATAGTGAGCCACCAAAGCCATTACAAACCTGAATGAATCTTTTGTTGGGACTGGTGAGAATGTTTCAGTGTAATCAATTCCCTTTTGTTGAGTGTATCCCTTGGCTACAAGTCTAGCTTTGAATCTTTCAATTTCTCCTTTGGAGTCCTTCTTAGTCTTATACACCCACTTACATCCGATTGGCTTTGCTCCCTTTGGTAACACTGTAAGTTCCCACACTTTATTCTTTTTCATGGATTCAAGTTCACTCTCCATGGATTCACCCACTCTTCTTGCTGCAATCCACTTACAGCCTCCTTATATGTTGCAGGTTCACCAATGTTGATATCTGCTTCACTCAAATACAACATAAAATCATCTGAGATGGCTGATTTCCTCAGTCTTGTAGATTTTTGAATCATAGGTGCAAGGACTTCAGGAATTGGTTCTGTAACTTGTACTGGTTCATGTGGAGCATCATTAGTGACATTCGGTTTTTCCATATTGTCTATAGTAACATTAGTGGCATCATTTTGCACAACATTCTCAGTATTCTCAGTAACTGGTGGCAAGAGAAGACTGTGGCTTGTGTTTGGAGTCTGCACCCCAGTGTCTTCTACATTTTCTTGTAAATTAGATTCATCTTGTTCTTCAAAAACCAAGCTGTGATTTAAGACTCCCTCTATCATCTCTTCTATGAACTTCACATTATTTGTCTCAATGAAACGCATAGAATTTCCAAGACAAAAAAATCCCTTAGTTCTAGGTGGATAACCAATGAAATAGCAACTTACAGTTTTGGGATCTAACTTCTTTTCCTGAGGATTATATGCTCTTGCTTCTGCTTTACATCCCCATATTCTCAAATGTAACAAGCTAGGCTTTTTGTTGTTCCAAATTTCAAAAGGTGTTGAAGTGACAGACTTGCTTGGTGCCCTATTGCAGATATAGTTTGCAGTTTTAATTGCATCACCCCATAGAAACATTGGCAAGTTGGTAATGCTCATCATACTTCTTACCATATCCTTCAAGGTACGATTCTTTCTCTCAGAGACACCATTTTGTTGTGGTGTTCCAGGATTTGTCTATTGAGCTACAATTCCTTCACTTTGTAGATAAAGTGCAAAGGGTCCTGGATTTCTTCCATGTTTAGTGTATCTTTTGTAGTATTCACCACATCTGTCAGACTTTACAGTTTTGATTTTCTTATCCAACTGTTTTTCAACTTCAGCCTTGTAAATTTGAAAAGCATTCAAAGCACTGGATTTCTCAATAAGCAAATATAAGTAACAATATCTCAAATGGTCATCTATGAATGTTATAAAGTACCTATAGCCATCATAAGTAGGTGTGGGGAAAGGCCCACATATGTCAGTGTGTATGAGCTCTAGTAATCCATTACTTCTTATTGCATCTTTCTTGTGTGAACTCACCATTTTTCCTTTAATGCATTCAATACATGTAACCGGATTGTCAAACTCAAGTGGTGGAAGTATGCCACTTTTACTTAGGTTCTTTATTCTCTCAATTGAAATATGCCCTAATCTTTTGTGCCAAATAGTGGATGAAGTCTCATCTTGATTCAATCTCTTATGTCCAATTAAATGTGCTACTCGACATGATTCCTTGCAATTCAGTCGAAACATCCCACCAATATGCAAACCATTCCCAATAATCTGAGAGTTTTTGTGAATTGAAAAGCCACTGTTATTTATTGAAAATATAAAATCTTTCATAACTAGCTGACTAACTGATACTAAATTCCTTCGAATTGAAGGTACATAGCACACATTCTCAAGGTCTAATGTAAAACCAAACTCTAATTTTGTTCTAACTATTCCAATAAACTCAACAGCAGCTCTTCCTCCATTCCCAACGATCACTGAGACTTCATCCCTTCTTGGCACTCTCTTGCTTGTGTAGCCATGTAAAGAGTTTGTCACATGTATTGAAGCACCATTGTCAAGCCACCAAGAATCTCTAGCATATTCAACATTATTTGTTTCAAAACAAACTAAAACTTCACCTTTAAAAACCATAACATTACCTTTTCCCTTACCACTGTCAAGCCATTTTTTGTATTTCTGGCAATGTCTCTTCATATGTCCAGGTTTCTTGCAGAAGAAACATTTTCCCTTAACAGCTTTGGACCCTTTGTTTGCACCAATTTTGGAATGATGCGATGCTACTTTGTTGTGCTCCCGTTTTGCAGTGTTGTTATGGTGATCAGTTACCATGTTCACCTTTTTCTAAAAAAAATCCTACCTTATGTGTTGCTCCTCATGCACGCAAATTGCAATCAGTTCATTGAGGCTTCACTTCTTCTTTTGTGCATTGTATGTGCTCTTTAATTGTGAGTACTCATTCGGTAGTGATTTAAGTGCCACATGAACTAAGAAAGGATCACTCATAGGAACTTTGAGGGCATTCAATTTAGCACCAATATCTAGCAGTTCTAATATATGTTCCCTCACACATCCCATACCATTATATCTTTTGGTCATAAGTTCATTCATGAGATTACCAGTTTCTTATATGATTCTTTGAACTTCTAGTCAATAGATGCCAAGAACTCCTTGGCATTCTCGGATTCAGGAATGCCACCTCTCACTGTGTCAAACATAGATCTTTTAATCACCAAGAGAGTAATTCGATTAGCCTTCTGCCATCTTTCATATTTTGCTTTGACATCAACTGCAGCATCAGAAGCAAGTTCTGGAGGACAATTCTCTGTTGTTGCTATGTCTAAATCCATTAGCCCTAGACAGATCTCAAGGTCTTGTTTCCACTTTTTGTAGTTTGTTCCACTTAGGGTTTAAACAGTGTTCATAGCATTCATCACTGAATATACATACAACATGCATGCATTGATTAAAACAATCCCAAAACTTTATAAAAACAAAATTGATTCAACACTTGTGAGCAAAATGAATCAATATGTCTTTTGACACTGACTTAGGCGATACACCAATTTCCTTCATGTCGATTCCCAACACTTGTGAGCAAGATGAGAACCCCACAACCGATATGTCACATAAATCATGCCATACCATTCACATATGATCCAGAAAACAACGATCAACATTTGTGAGCAAGATGAACAGTCTCTATATCATATATTGAATGCAATTTTATGAACAACTACCTTAAATACATGATTCAATCTTTCATGATAAACAGTTGTAGCTTGAATATATGATTAATTGAATTATGTAGACGCTGATCATCTTTAACTTTATAAGCACCAAAGTACTAACAATCAAGCAGAACAGTTTAAATTTGACATGAACTATGCAAGATCTCATTTGCGAATTAGGTATATCTTTTCTGCATGTTAAGAATTTTATGCTGCATGCTTTTCATTCGAAAATCACATATGAGATCAATCTTAATGATTTTAACCATCCAAACAATGGCTCTGATACCAATTGTAGGCCGTGATGTTTGTATGATCAAAACACAGTATACATAAATCTATATATATATATATATATATATATATAAAACTCATATGAAACTCTTACTTGTTGAAGGTGCAGTAGCCATGCAAAGAATGCATGATCAAGAGAACACCATTATCGGCACGTTTGCCGTGGTCAAGAGAGAGAAAAAAACACCAACTCTTCCGTAAACTCCTAGCTTTATGACAATGCTCTATGGGAAGCCTTAGTTGCCGTGATCTAGGGTTAGCAGGGACCGGTGTTTATATACTAGCCAAAAAGTCTTAGATTCCATCCATAAAGGAAAGCAAAAACTCTTCTTTCTTGGCTCTCAAGTAAAATATCATAATCATATATTATTAAGGATTCAATCAAAAACCTACTATAATGTAAGACACTCAATGTAGGATTGATATAAGGATATCAAATCGCAACTTAACTGATCTCCAACCTATACATTCCTATTACATATAGTAGATCATTTATGGTTGATTTATATTGAGTAAATCCAACATTGACCTCATGAACAATTTAATTGGCCAAATGCATCTTCACCCTTAAAAAATATGCTGGCACAAAGTCTAAAAAATGTGCTGGCACAAACGATCTCCACCACTACAAAATGCCCTGGCACCCAGCCCATTTAAAATATTATTAATTTTTTTTTATAAAATACACAAAAATAGTTTTAATTTCAGATATGATTTTTAACCAATCTTGTCACGCCACATGTCATTATCCAAAGTAATTTTGTGGATAGATTTCCGATTAGATTTTCATCCAATCCCGATGTGCCACGTGTCACTATCTATTTATAATAATTTAGCCAAGATTTCGATTAGATTTTCAATCAATCTTGTCACACCACGTGTTATTATCTGAACGTACTATTTTTGAATGATTTCCAATTAGATTTTCAACCAATCCTGACGCACCACGTGTCACTATCTGTTTACAATAATTTGGCCAAGATTTCGATAAGATTTTCAATGAATCATGTAGTGACACGTGGTATTGTCTAGAACATCATCCTTTCTTTTTTTGTCCATATAAACCCTACATTCATCCTCATTCACACACCAAACTCAATCCTTATTTTTAGCTCAGAATCCTTCTTCATCGTTTATAAATCTTGAGTTCTTACAATGTCTTCTTCAAGGAGATTGTATGAAATCGATGAGCAGCAGAAAAGATTGTTGGCACAATAGGAAGAATTGTTTAATCTCGAGGAAGGTGAAGATGAGGCTTTCACAATTGAAGAGGATAAGGAAGATGAACATAGAAGGCAGAGGGCTTTACATTCCTATCGTGTCATGGAAATTGTGGGTCAAATATCTAAACCCAGACGTGCTGCAAACTTGGATAGAAAGAGGGAAATACGAGGTAAAGATCTCTTGGAAGATTATTTTATCCCCAACAGTTTATTCCCTTATCATATTTTTAGACGTCGTTTTAGAATGCAACGAAGTTTGTTCAATAAAATCATGAGTGCTATGTGCAACCATGATCCATACTTTGTGAAAAAAAAAGAGGATGTTTTTCATGTTCTAGGTCTTCTTCATGAGCAAAAATTACTGCTGCCTTGTGGATGCTTGCATATGGAGCATCTGCAGATCAAATGGATGAGATAACGAGGATGAAAAAAAACAACTGTTATGGAGTCCCTGATGTAGTTTTGCTCCGTAAATTAAATAAAAATATTGATGCGGGTGGAATACATATAAATAAATAAAAGTATTGTCACATGATATGCTAAACTTCTACCACTACTCATATTAGTGGAAGCATGAGAGAGAAAGTGTTTTTCCAGCAAGTAAAGGATATGTTAAGTTTTTTCCAACGACCTTGAAGACCTTGACTACTTCTTGTGCGATCTCCAAGCCTATCGCAAAACGCTTCCGTAATTGTACTCCACATTTCTCGCAACTCCATCTCATTACCCGTAAGCGGGTCATGAGTAATTTGAACCCAGCATTGACACAACGTAACATTTTCGATGAGCTTCCACGTAGCCATTTTTTCCACAAAAAAAAAGTATATGAAAGCTTTGGTTGAAAGTGTTGAAAATATTGAAACGTGGTGTAAGGTGGAAGACGATGGTTAGATATTTATAGAAAAAAAATATTTAATTTAATTTTTTTCTATATTTTTAAACAATTTTTTATTAATTTTTATTAAGTTAATTAATCTAGATCGTTGGATTTGAAAAAAATTCAAATCCAACAGCCTAGATGTTGACACATGGTCAACGATCATAATTCTGACCGTTGTGCATTTTATTTTATTTTTTCATTTTTGGACAAAAATTGTGGACCGTTGATCTCGAGATCGGACGGTCCAAAACGCGCCACGTCATTGGCCGTTGGATTTGATTTTCAAATTTTGTTGATCATTGGAAATCCAATGGCCTAGACTGAGCCACGTGGCATCCCGTCAGTCCCTCTGTTGCGCTTGCACATGCGAGCCCGCCCTTTTTTTCTTGTTAGGGACGCGCGGCCACTCGCGCGTGTTTCCCACGCGCCTGGCGTAAAAAAATCAAATTGGCATGTGATGTCATGCTAACGCCAACGTGACATCACATAGGCCGGGCCTTGGTTCATCACATTTTGGGCCGCCCTAGAAGACGGCTTGGGCTAGGTGCCAACCTATTAAGCTGGGTTGCAGGAGTTTTAGGGGGTGCCAGCCTGTTTTTTGTGATTTGAGCCGACCTACCCCTAAGGGATGGAGTTGCTCAAGCTCTGGCAATCGTATTGAGGACATTGAGCCCACCCATTGTGAAAGTAACAACACACGCAAAAACTCCTCGTGACCGTCCGTAGCCGTTAGCGACGTTCTTGGCTTTGAGTTCATTGTAGCAACCGATGTTGGTGAGCCCGAGCTCGGCGATAAGGTGGTCGAGGAGGTTCAAATTAAAGTCACTAGGGACAGTGAACACATTGGTGACACCGATTTGGACGAGTCGACTGGCGATGTGGTGACCCAAAGTGGCGTTAAAAGAGTTGATGATGGTGGAAGGACTCAGCAGCGTAGTTCTTGTCCCTTTCCTAGTAATCGTATAGAGAGAAACACCTGACGGGTCTTCTCCCCATGGCAGTGGCTGTAGGTTCTCCAAAAAGAGGAGGATTTCTCTCCTCTCCTAATCTCTATTTCCTTCCCTTCCCTCCCCTCCTACTTAAATGGTTACGATGAAGTTACGTTAATTTTATTTTTTTTTTATAGAAACAATAAGACAAAAAGCAAAATGTGAGATGAGGAAAGGAAAGGGGATGAGAATAGGAAAGGAGAAAATCCTACTCCATCCAAAAACCCTCGACTTCTTTGGATGTGAAGGATGGAATAAAAGGATTCGGGGTTTGCCCTTGGGTTTGCTTCCTTTATTGAATAAACAAACGAGATTAGAGATTATATTAGGGAGTTGAAGGGGTTCAAATCAGGCCGTAGCACAAAAGTACCATTCATCTCTACCACTTGCCCTGGTTTGCTTCCTTGGATTGGATGAAATTAATCAATGGTGCCGCCATGGTCTTTGTAGAAACCATATATTCCATTAATTCTAATCAAGGGATTACAACCTATTTATACATGAAGTGTATGATTGCTAACCTAGTGGTTACAAAATAACAGGAATACAATTATAGCCTAATAACATCTAATAACAACATAATGACTTATAACAACATAACGGGTAATAACATCTAATAACAACATAACGGCCAATGACATCTAATAACAACATAACGGCAAAACAATGATGTGTTGACATTCATTGGCTCTAAAACCTTCCTTAACTATGGTAACTGCCTAACACTCCCCCGCAAACTTGACTCCAAATAGGTGACAAGTTTGAAAATAAGACGTGCAAACTGTTCAACTGGTAATCCTTTGGTGAAGATGTCGGCAAGCTAAAATGTAGAAGGAATAAACTAAACTTTGTGGCTACCAAAAGCAACCCGTTCACGAACAAAGTGAAAATCAATCCCAATGTGTTTTGTGCGATCATGAAACACGAGATTACCACCTAAATATGTGGTAGACAAGTTGTCGCAGTTAAGTAAGACTAGACGAGTAAGCAGACAATGAAGTTCAGTTAAAAGATCTTGAATCCATACAGTGTCAATACAAGCGTAGGCCAAGGCTCTATATTCAATTTTTGCTCTGGAACGAGAAACTATTGGCCGTTTCTTGGCACTCCATGAAATGAGGTTAGGTCCCAAAAATATACAGTAGCCAGATGTGGACCTTCGTGTATCAGGACAATCCTGCCCAATCGGCATGAGAATAAGCAATTAAGAAGGAACAATCTTGAGACCTACAAATAGGAAGACCAAACCCAAGAGAGCCTTTCAGGTAACATAATATTCGTTTAACAGATTCATTGGTAACATAGAGTTGTCAGCTCGACTTTGACATAAACAATCCTCATAAGGAAAGAACTAAAACGTTGAAACCATGCCCAGGGAGCCTACTTGAGGCCATAAATGGCCTTATGAAGCTTACACACATGGTGAGGATAATAGGGATCAACAAAACCTGGGGGTTGTCGCATGTAAACTTTCTCAGACAGAGAGCCATGTAAAAATGCATTCTTGACATCATGTTGTTGAAAAGACCATCCAAAAGAAATAGCCAGACATAGAACAGTGCAAATCGTTGTAGGTTTGACGACATGACTGAATGTATCAAAGTAATCAACACCAAATTTGTTGTTGAGTGTCATTGTAATACCTTTCCCTTGATTTAAGGGAGTAGACTTGCATAAGTTAAGTTTAGATAGGTTGGCAGATAGGTTGGCAACTTTATTCCTTATTTTTTTATTTTCTTGTTGGCTGCTTGCAGCAGCTTTATTTTCCACTTTCTTCCTACTACTTTCTCCCCATTTCCTGATTTCTTGTCCGCTGCATATAACAACTTTCCCTTCCTCTTCTCATATATATCCGAACTCCCTCTTGTACCAATACACATGAAATACATATGAAAACTTTAAACCAAAAATTCTACATGGTATCAGAGCAGGTTTTGTAACCTGTCTCTGGCCATTCTTCCCGCTGCATCTTTCTTTCAATCGTAAGCCATGGCTGAAGAAGATTCAATAAACATTGAGGGTGACATCTCGCATGCCTCTCCTTCAAATTTCTCAGACGTCGAGGTTAACACCAATCAACGTTTGTGTTCAGTTCTCTTGAATGAGTTTAATTATCTCCCTTGGTCTCGAGCTATGTCACTAGCTCTCGGAGGCAAAGGGAAATTAGGATTTGTAAATGGAAGTGTGGAAGTTCCAGACATCTCCTCCCCTTCATACGGTGCATGGCTTTGCAAGGATCAACTTGTCATGTCTTTGCTGCTCAACACCATGGAGAAACATGTTGCTGAGATTTTTAGCTACTACAATTCTTCATGTGAGCTTTGGAAAGCATTGGAAGATATGTATGGAAATCAAAACAACTATGCTCGTGTCTTTCAACTTAAGAAGGACATAGCCAGTGCCCAACAAGAAGGGAAAGCATTTGTTCAACATCTTGGAAGCCTCAAAGCCATGTGGAATGAGTTGGATGTATACCTTCCACATACCACAGATCCTATCATTCTCCTTAAACGAGCCGAGGAAGACAAAATCTACCAACTGTTGGGGAGTTTGAACTCCGAGTACGAGGATCTAAGGAGTCACATCTTGATGAGTCAGGAGCTTCCCACGTTCAACAATGTCTGTGCAACTATCCAACAAGAAGAAGCAAGAAAGAAAGTGATGAATGCTGAGCACAACTCGAGATTGACTGAGACTCGTGCATATGCCTCAAACTACAAGACCTCAAAGGCAAAAGTGTACAAGGGTAAAAATACACACCTGAAATGCAAATATTGCAATGGCGTTGGTCATGTGGAAGACAAGTGTTGGGAACTTCATCCTGAACTCAAGCCTAAGTTCAGCAAAGATGGAAAAATGATACCAAGGTCCTCACAGCAATTTCAACCTCACTACAAGGCTCAACTTGCCAATGCTCATCCCTTTACTATCTCACAAGGATCCATGGAGTTCACTACCAACCCATTGTCACTTATCAATGAGTTTGCAGCTTACCTTCAAAGTAAGGAACACGAAGGAGGTTCACAAGCTCGAGGCAATGAAAAGAGCAGTCATACAGCCATGTTGGGACAGTTTGCTGACTTTCTTGCTGGAAATGAGAAAGTCCCAAAGGATGAAGCACCAGGTATACTCAAAGCTTTCACTACTGCCCTATTAACTAGTACTGAAAATGATTGTTGGGTAATTGATTCAGGAGCCACAGATCATATGACAAACAAAGTCACAAATTTGAATCATTTTAAACGTTTTTTAAGTCCCTCACATGTGTCTATTGCAAATGGAAAAAATGTCTTAGTTTTGGGAAAAGGAGAAATAAACTTACTCTCACACAAAACACCTTCCACTGCCTTATATGTACCAACCTTTCCTTTCCAACTTCTGTCAATTGGAAAGATCACAAACACCCTAAATTGCCGTGCCATTTTCTCACCAGATAATGTGATGTTTCAGGATGTTCTCACCATGAAGATGATTGGTGAAGGGGTCTTTATAAATGGACTTTACTACCTGTGCAAGAATACCTGTTTTACTCAGGCCCTTCAAGCTCAATCAAAGTCCGTAGATGAAAACCAACTTTGGCATAAGAGATTAGCTCATCCCTCTGAAGTTATCTTGTCTAAATTATTTCCAAATTTTTGTAAAAATCATGTTACTTGTGATACTTGTCAACTTTCTAAGTTTACTAGACTACCTTTTGGTAATTCAATGTCTAGGACAAGTAAACTCTTTGAAATGGTGCACACCGATGTATGAGGACCAACAACTGAATCAATAGAAGGGTTCAAGTACTTTGTTCTATTTATCGATGACTTCTCTCGAATGAGTTTTGTGTACCTTATGAAATCAAAGAGTGAAGTTCAAACTATTTTCAAAGATTTTCATATGCATGTTAAGACACAATTTCAATCAGACATTAAGGTGTTAAGATCTGATAATGGCACTGAATTTCTATCCAACAACATGCTTCAATACATAAGTTCTCAGGGCATAATACATCAAACCAGCTGTGTAGGGACTCCCCAACAAAATGGAGTAGCCGAGAGAAAAAATAGAGATATCTTGGAGAAGACTCGTGCCCTCATGCTTCATATGCATGTTCCAAAGAAATTTTGGTCATTTGTTATCCTCACTGCCACCTACCTCATCAACCGACTCCCAAGTCATGTGTTAGGGTTTAAATCTCCCTATGAAGTACTCAAGGGTAGGAAAATTAATTTGACACACCTCAAGGTATTTGGATGTGTTTGCTTTGTTCACATTCAAGCCTTGAACCGTGACAAATTAGATGCCAGGGCAACCAAGTGTGTGTTTGTGGGGTATTCTTCCACCCAAAAGGGATACAAGTGCTACAATCCAACCACTAAGAAATGTGTTGTGTCAAGGGATGTGAAGTTTGAAGAAGATTGTCCTTATTTTACTCACAAGGGAAATATTGCAAGTCAGGGGGATGAACTGTTTGAAATCTTTCCACTTCCTCAGAACATTAATAATCCAGTATTGGAAGAGAGTTCAGTTACTGTGATACCAGATATTGAAGAAATACAAACTGACTCAATCACTGATAGTAGTATCCCGGCCAATGAAAGAGACGAGGAGTCTCATTCTGATAATTCACAATCTCCTACAGAGCCTCAAGGGCTTAGAAGAAATCCTCCTTGAACCAGAAAACCTCCAACTAGGCTGCAGGACTATGTTACTTATGCCTCACGGTATCCTATCAGTGAAAACATCAGTCTTGGTAAGTTCTCAACATCTCATGCTACATTTCTCTGTGAAATTGATAAACACAATGATCCTAGAAGCTTTCAAGAGGCTTTTCTCCTCCCACAATGGAAACAAGCCATGGCAGATGAGCTTAGTGCTCTAGAAGAAAATAAAACTTGGAGCTTGGTTCAACTACCACCAGGAAAAAAAGCTGTTGGAAGTCGTTGGATTTACAAGATTAAATTCAAGGCTGATGGTTCTATCGAGAGACACAAGGCCAGGCTTGTTGCTCGAGGTTTCACCCAAACCTTTGGGGTAGATTACAAGGAAACATTTGCTCCTGTGGCCAAGATGAATTCAGTGAGGGTTCTACTCTCAGTTGCAATCAATTGTGGGTGGACTCTTTATCAAATGGATGTGAAGAATGCTTTCCTTCAATGAGAGTTACAAGAAGAAGTGTATATGCAGCCTCCTCCAGGTTTTGATGGTATTAAAGGCAACATGGTTTGTAAGCTACACAAGGCAATCTATGGATTGAAACAATCCCCAAGAGCTTGGTATGCCAAGCTCAGTTCAGTTCTAGAGAAGGCTGGATTCCTACGAAGTAATGCTGATTCCTCATTGTTTGTAAGAACTGGCACCAGTGGGAAATTGGTGGTGCTCATCTATGTAGACGATCTCATCATCACAGGAGATAGTGTTGCTGAAATTGAGGCACTAAAAGTCTCGCTATGCCAAACATTTGCTATCAAAGATCTGGGGAAACTAAAGTATTTTTTGGGCATAGAAATGGCAACCTCTTCAAATGGGCTATTTCTACATCAACGGAAATATGTATTGGATCTTCTTCAGGAAGCAAAAATGCTTGATTGCAAACCTGCCATCACTCCCGTGGATTCTAAACTAAGGCTCAACACAGATAGAGAAGCCATGCATAATGTGAGTTACTATCAACAATTGGTGGGCAAACTTATATATCTCACCATCACACGTCCGGATATCACATATGCAGTGAGCCTGGTAAGCCAATTTATGCATTCTCCTACAGTTGATCATCTTAACATGGTTAAGAGAGTTCTGTGTTATCTCAAGGGTTCAATAGGGCAGGGAATCATCATGCGTAACAACAATTCCACTGCCATCAGTGGCTACACTGATGCAGATTGGGCAGGGAATGCTCTTGATAGGAAATCTACCACGGGTTATTGCACGTTTGTTGGTGGAAATCTTGTCACTTGGAAGAGCAAGAAACAACATGTCATTGCTCGCTCTAGTGCAGAGGCTGAATATCGAGCCATGGCAGCCACTACATGTGAACTTATATGGCTTAAAGGGCTTCTTTCAGACTTAGGGTTTACTAGCACTACTCCTATGTCTCTTATGTGCGATAATCAAGCAGCCATGCACATCGCTGCTAACCCTGTGTTCCATGAAAGAACGAAACACATTGAAGTGGACTGTCATTTTGTTAGAGCTCAAGTGCAAACTCAAGTCATTCAGACCATCTTCACGCGAAGCCATGATCAACTGGCAGATCTCTTTACCAAGGCTCTGACATCTACTCCATTTCATCGTTTTTTGGGCAAGCTTGGCTCGATTAATCTACTCGATCCAGCTTGAGGGGGAGTGTTGTTGAGTGTCATTGTAATACCTTTCCCTTGATTTAAGGGAGTAGACTTGCATAAGTTAAGTTTAGATAGGTTGGCAGCTTTATTCCTTATTTTTTTATTTTCTTGTTGGCTGCTTGCAGCAGCTTTATTTTCCACTTTCTTCCTACTACTTTCTCCCCATTTCCTGATTTCTTGTCGGCTGCATATAGCAGCTTTCCCTCCCTCTTCTCATATATATCCGGACTCCCTCTTGTACCAATACACATGAAATACATATGAAAACTTTAAACCAAAAATTCTACAAAATTGTTGATGGATCCTTTGGCAACAAGATGTGCCTTGTACCTTTCAATTGTGCCATTAGACAACCACTTAATTTTGTAAACCCATTTACAACCAATTGTATTGATCGAATTAGATGATGGGACCAAAAATCAGGTACCTCGTGAAGAAGTGCATTATATTCGTCGAGCATGGCCTGTTTCCATTCGGGAGAGCGAGACGTTTGTATGTAACAAGTAGGTTCGACATTCATATTCACCAAGGCAATGAAAGCTTGAGGTACAGAATACCTAGTAGAAAGATTTGCTGGATATTTAGGATTTTGGCTTGAAAATTCCAAATTTTTGAACGTGTGCAAACTGGACTACAACACCCACTGGATGGTGGCAGAGCAACGGCAGCAGCACCAAAATCAGATGTTGCGGTTGAGGAAGACAACACGACAAGTGTGCTGCAGGTACTGATTGAACAGATGTGATGGGCAAGTCAACGTCCAAAACTGATGTTGACTATGTGGGACTGATGGGCACGTGGATTCGGGGGAAGGACAGCTGGGCGAAACGGTGCCAACTGCAGTAAGCTGTTGTCAACTGCTGTTTGCTGTAGTGGCCTGATGTCAGCCGCTGTCGGCTGAGCTGTTGTTGTCGGCTGAGAGGGTGAACTAGGCAGCCAGCTGACTGGAATTATGGCAAAGTTCTGGACGTTGAGTAGGGCAGAGAAACAGAAGCATAATAAAATTGATCTTCATGGAAAATGACATGGCGTGAAATGTAGAGTCGACCTGTAGGAGGATGTAAGCTGCGGTACCCACTATGTTTATCACTGTAACCAACAAAAATACACGGAAGAGAACGAGTTTGTAATTTGTTAAACACATAATCTTCAAGATAGGGATAACAGATACACCAAAAAACTCAAAGAAAGGTATGATCAAGAGAATGACCAAATAAGGATTGGTATGGTGAGGTCCATTGAATAACAGGAGTAGAAAGTTGATTAATTAAATAGACTGCAGTGCACAACGACTCAGCCCATAAGTTATGGGGCATGTGAGCAGTAGGTAAAAGGGTGCGTCCCATATCAGTAATATGACAATGTTTGCGCTCAGCTAATTCATTCTGTCGGGGACAAGAAAACGATGCACAATTCCATTAGTGGCACAAAAATGCTTAAATTGTAAGTTATCATATTCCTTTCCCCATCACCCAGGAATTGTTTGATAGACAAAGAGAATTGATTTTTAACATACATAACAAAAGTACCAAAATGGTCAAAAACCTCCGACTTAAGACGTATGGGAAAAATCCACGAATAACGAGTGGAATCATCAGTAAACAAGACATAATAGCGATAACCAGAGATCGAGACAACATGAGACATCCACGCATCCGAATAGATTAAATCAAAGGGTGCAAAAAAAGACCATCTTTACATAGGCCTTGAAAAGGAAGAACACCACTTTGTAAGTCACGAATTTGATATCCCCAAGGAAAGAATGTAATACTTACATGCATATCATAAGTAAACTGATGGACAGATAAAAGATTTTATGAAGGGAAGGAACACTTAAGAGGGACGAAAGGCATAAGCCTTAGAAGAAAACAAAACATTACCAGAGTGATGGGGAGGGTGTCACCATTACCAATCACAACATTGTCATTAGATGCTTAATGGGCGCCAGTGGGAACATCTTAGCACCATCAGTCATGTGATTTGTAGCACCCAAGTCCAAATACTAGTTAGGATCTAAAGATAGGAAACATCTCTGCCGGCAAAGGGACAAGAATAAGGACACTTGTCTCGAACGTGTCCAAATTACTGGCAGTTCCAGCACTGAAGTGGCTGACGGGAGGGAGGAGAACCTAAAAGACCTTGGGCATTGAAGAACGGACGTTGGGCTATAAGGGGAAGTCGGTCCAGGCCCATAGAAAGTACGAATTGTGGCTGAGGGCTTGCTTGATCACGAGGACGCATGGCAGGCGAGTCACGTGGTGGTCGAACTGCAACAAAAGCAGCAAGAGGAGACGCAACCATCTGAGCGGCAAAGGTCTGTTGCCCCTCGAAGGCAAGGAGTCGAGTGCGCAGGTCAGAGAATTGTGCAAGCGGTGGAAAGTTCAGAAGTGCTATAACAATCATTTGGTAATCAAGATCCTAGACCACGACTGTAATATAAAGAAAATTACATCAGAAGACAAGTTGACCACTGGAAAAGCTAGACTAAACTATAACTGCAAAACAGAGCTAAAACATCCTGACATTACTAATGAAAAATAAGACACAGCAGTACTCCAATCATAAAAGGAAGCCTGAAAAGAACAATCCGTAAACTCCAATAGCAAATAAGACAGTCGCATGAATTTTTTCATACAGAGATTTCTAATAAGATTATCCCAATACATATAGAAGTTACAACTTTGAGTAAGATATCATTTCTAGTATGATATATGTGTTGACCTTTTTATCTCTATGTGTGTTGGCCTTAACACATATATCACAAATTCTTGAATAAATTGATTTTAACTAGAATAATGTTCACAACCATGAAAGGGTCCCAAAAACAGTGAAGATGATCATACTACCAAGTAATACACAACGGAGCAGAATAATAGACAAAAAGATGAGTTCAGCACCCGGGATTTATGCAACTATGAGAGATATTTGTTATTAACTTGGAAGTATAAACTGTAAAGGTACAAGACACCCGTGCATTAAGTCACATGATTCAAAGCCAAAACCCTTGTACAAGCACTCCCACAATCCCCGTCAGAACACTTACATCATGAAATTTTGTCAGAGGTCCAACAATTACGAAATTGTTCCCCAAAGCAGAGCAAAAATTGATTCCACAACCATCTATATGCTCATCATAAAAGCTAAAACACAGTGTGCAGACTCTGCATGTACAAACAAAACTAGAAGCAGTGTAATGGAAGTGTTTCTTGTAGTTATGCATTCATATAAGTTTTTATGTTCCAATTGACTTCTGAATATATTTCTCTCCTGCCCCTCTTCACCAAACCATTTTCTGTTCAAGCGTATAACTCATAGAGTGAAACCATTTTGAATCATAATATGTACAAATAAATAAACAGAAGAGGGGATGATAAGTTGCCAAAATATAGAATTGAATTTTATTTAACAGAGAATATACTCGAATCACAAATCCATTTGCATGATGGCAACGCTCATGTTGGAGTTCACAGCATGTTTGAGTTGAGCCGTGAGTCTAAAATATATTAGTTCCTTGTTTGTGACAACAAAAGTAAACAGATGAGTGTACACCGACAGAAAATGATATGCACCTGTATAGTGTCCACTGAAACTTGATGCCGAATGTTGGTGACCAGCCATGACCACGTGCATACCGAGATCAGACACCACTGAGATTTCTTATTTTATTGAAACCTAGGGCTCCCAGAAAGAAAACTCCGCTCTCTTACAACTTTCCTAGTTTCCGGCTGCTAAAGGAAATCATTTTCCTGATGAGATTTCTTGGGGATTATTCTAGCGTACATGTCTGGCTGACTCTAATCCAACCGATCATCTTTTTATCTGTCGTATGGAATGTGGAAATGCGTTGGAGATGCAGATACAGCAGCAAGGGATTGCTTCAGGGCAAAGGCAGCAGCAACGGACACGACAGAGACATGGCTATGCGTGTAGCAAATTCGAGTATAATGATGTAATTCTCGCCATTTTTCTCATTTCTACGAACCCTACCAACTGTTTGTGAAAATAACCAAACCAATCCAATCCTACATTCGAGTTGTAGTAGTAGTAAAAGACGTACCTGTTTCGACTGCTCTTGAATTCGGCGGAGGCAAGCAAATCCAAAATCCTCACTCCTGTATTATACCTCAAATTCTGAATGATTTCCACCTGTCCCCTTTTACAAATTCATACTATCACCATGCAAATGCAATCAGTCGGCGTCGAGCGACGAGTCTGTCCCCAGTCTGGCTCTGGCGGTGAAGGTTAAGAGTTAAGACCAATACAACAAGTAAATTCTCTATTTTGGGCTCAGCTGACAACTGAAAACTCCGCCATGGCCCAAGGAAGGCCCAACTACAAAACACGAAAGTAAAAACACCCCACTATCTCAAGCCCACATTTTATCCTGTGGCCATGGTCTGAGATTCTTTCACACAGAAATACCTTCTTTTTTTTATCCTTCTGCACGCTTCTATTTATTTATATTCTTTAGTTCTCTCTGATTTTATTCAATTCAAAAGTCATGTGTATGTAAAGAAAGATAAATTGTAAACACAAAAACTATCTAAGACCAGGCGTTTAATTTCTCTTTGCGCACGTAATTAGAGTTCCAACAACTTGAATTCAAGTTGAACACTCAAACGAAGGAGAATGAACTGAATGGCAAACACAAATTAGGAACAATTGTATTCGTCTCCACAAGGACAGACGCAAAAGATTAAAAAAATAAAAAATAAAAAAAAAGGAAATGGTATCACCGTTTTGGTTACTCAGCCGGCAAAACTAGAACAAATTGAATCAAATTGTTATCTAAAGAATAGTTAAGTCTGAATAATTACAAATGAGAACAAATTCAACCATATTCTCTCATTATTCCCAAAATATAGACCAAATCCAATTCCCAATATCAGTTTATGAGGTTGGCTTCGGAGCAGTACTGACCATGGAGTGCAAAGACAGCCGGTGCCAAAATTCAAAGGCTTATCTTTCCAATAGGTGATTCAGCTGACAATTATAATGAGGACACGGCCTCTATGGCACTCCCTAGTGGCCATGCTGCTTCAACCAAGGAATTTTGATATTTAACTTTCTTCACCAATGTAATCTCTTGCCAGGGATCAAGACCTGTTTAAGATATTGAAGCAACCAGTTCAAACATATTAGAATTTTATCGTCATTTTCCAACTTGCTTAACTCGCTAAAGTATAACTAGACCTACCAAATCCATCCACAAGCAATGAAGATTGGTAAACAAGATCCATGCACAAGAACGGCAGGTTACCCTCCTCAACTCTTGGATACGTTGATTTAGCATCCTCAAGTTTAGTTTCACAAGCACGCTTAGCTGCCTCCTCAAAGTTACCAGGGTGAACTTTTGCAATAGGTTCGTTTGGGTTAACAAAACCAGCCTGCATTTGTACGGAATTTTTTGTTTTTTGGTAAGGCAAATGTATAATATGTGGTAAGCAAAACCATGTTGTTTTCTAAACTAAACCCTAAACTTTTTCATGCACATCAAGTAATAATATATAAAAATCAAAGATGGTGAAATACCTCAGCAGCTCTGTCAAAGAAAAATGAAGCCACAAATAGGTTCCTTTGTCCATCCCCTCCTCCACCGTTCCATACCCCGCCAAATGTGCACTTCATGTGTGAACATGTTGCTTCATTTACTTTGAGTGCCTTCGTAACTACCCTCCTGCACTCCTCAACACTTGATCCAGATGAGGAAGCTGATGCTTTATAAGATTGTCCTCCATATGCGTAAGAACCTGAACAACATATCAAGATTTCCCAACAGACAGCATATTATGCACTAAATCCACAAACAGAAAGTAAAAGCATTAACACCATGTGCTTCATCGCTTAACAATATAGAGAAAATGGAGCAATAAATGTCATTCCTTTCTCAAAACAGAGAAAATGGAGCAACTCAGCATACCATAATATCCGGCTAAGATGCAGGGGTTGCCAGAATCTTCAGAAACCTTTAAAATCTCTGCTCGAGCTGCTAGTAACCCGTAATGCAAGTAACTGCATAAAAATAATACAAAAGCAATTAATCTAGGAATACCAATCTACAGTAGTTATGTTACAACAAAGTCGAGGAAACAACTGAATGCATTAAAAAAAATTAATAATACACAAAACCAAACCCTGACATCAATTAAGCAGAAGGAAAGAGGAAAAACCTGTGAACATAAAGGTTATATTTAACGCCTTTAAGATTCATTTGCCTTACATATACATCCTCTCCATCTGATAACTTGGGTGCTTTTGCAGCATCTGCCTCTGAGATAGCATAAGCCATCTGAACAGATCCACCTCCAAGGTCAACCACCCCTACAGTATCTGAATATTTCTTCCCCAAGTTTCCTAGTAGATAGTTTATTGTCACCTGAAAAACAAAAAGAAAGTTAATGTATAGCTATGACTACTCTTCTTTCTTTTCCATTACTTTTTAGTTTTAGATCAATGATATGTATGCACATTGCTTCCCCAAATTGTGTTACTATACTCCCATACTCGCATATGCAAGCTTCCCGGATAACAAATTTCAAAATATGCTTGGTTTTCCAAAAATGTTGGGTTATTTGATATGGGGTGTGATATCCACACCCCTTTTTAATTCTCACACACCCTTCGGATCGGATGAATTGGAGAAGATCAAAGGACATAAATTAACGAGGAGTGGGTGAGAAGTAAAATGGGGTGTGTGGATAGCACACCCCTTTGACATACTCAGACAGTCTAGCACAAACAAAAGAATAACTAGATATGACAGAATCAAGTAATATGAATGAGTGCGTACAGACTAGTACAGGTACAGGTACAACCACTAGTAATATAAATGAGCTCAAAAATTGGAGTAAAACACACCCACTGGAAGGAACCTTCTTGAGTTCCATCAATTACAGTAACGGCATCAGGGCGGGAGCTGAGGCTGCTTCTTTGTTTGAGCAGATCCCTGACCTTTTGAATTTGAAGGATAACAAAACAAACATGTTAATGAAATTGCGAATTGAGTTTCGAAAATTAAAGGAAATTGCAATTTTCAAACAAGAAAAAGATGCATACGGCCTGGAGAATGCGGTCAGAAGCATCGCCCTCCAAAGCCCTAAGGCCAGCCGTAGCCCCAACGCGGACGGGAGTGAAGGAACGAAGCTCCTTCGGAACTGCGCTCTCAGCCTTATCGAGAAGACCGGTGAGGGACTCGGCAGCAGAGCGAGGGTCCTTGGCATAAGCGCTCAGACCAGGCTTGACCTGAAGAAAGAGCTCGAGATCTTTGCCAATGGGAAGGAGCTGGAGGTTGTGGTCGAAGCAGAAGACGTGGACGCGGCTGCCGGAGCTGCCGGCGTCGAAGATCACAGCGTAGGATGTCTTGGAAGGCAGCTTGCGGGGGAGCTGGTTGCGCAAATTACCGCCGGGGGGCATGACGTAAAGGACCATGGTAAGGAGGAGGAGAGGGATTGAGATGACGAGGATGACGCTCCTGTATCTGTACATTTTGTCGGAGAGGGAGTCGTACTGGGGACTCCCCATTCCGATTCCTCTGCCGGGACGCTTGAGCATCTTGTTTTCGGAGTCGGAGAGGGGGTCGGGATCGGAGGGTGGAGAATTGGTCTGGATCAGATTCTGAGCCTCAAGCAGTTCAGCCGAGGAAGGCGATCTGTATCGGATCTGACCGTTGAGATTGAGGGGCTGCTGCTTCCCTTCCTCCAGATTTGAGTACTAGTCCTGGGATTAAATAATCCCAAACTCTCCCAATCTCTCTCTTCTTGTCCAACTCCTCAACAGCTGGTGCCTGCTGCCTGCTGGGATCTAAATAAAATGTTCAACTCCGAGGAAGGCGATCTATAAGGAATCCACAATGCCTGCCTGCCTGCCGGCCTTTATCAGAATATGGATATCGTCGGAGAAAGGTCACTGCAGTCGTCTGCACTGCAAGAGCAAAGAGCAAAGAGCTAAGTGCAAGAGCAAATGGCTTTTTTTAGGATCTTTGCAAATTTGGGTTGAAATCTATATATATAAGAATGAACGAATGAACCTACATTTTCGATTAAAAAAAAAAAACTAATAAAAAAAACTTGGAATCTTTGAATTTTAACAAAAATGACAAAAAAAATGTTGTAAGTGAATAGTACATAATTGATTTTTTAAAGTAAAAATATGATTTTTTGTTAAAAAGATCAACATTAGCATTAACCACCACTCCCCCCTCCATAAACACCTCATAGCATTTCCAAATGAAACATCAAATTCAAAAACATTAAATTTCAATGTGATGGTAAACTTGGCAATTTGACATAGGGAATTTTATTTAAACTTTTTTAACATCTCTTTACACCCAACATACTCTTTTTGCACTCATATTATTTTTAATTAAACTATCAATATCTCTTTAAACCTAAATTTACTACCTAAACTACCCTCACAAACTC
Source organism: Malus sylvestris (assembly GCF_916048215.2). NCBI lineage: Eukaryota > Viridiplantae > Streptophyta > Magnoliopsida > Rosales > Rosaceae > Malus > Malus sylvestris. The sequence continues at coordinate 46,454 of NC_062273.1, forward strand.
AATTCAATATGTAAATTTATCTTTTACACCCATATGAAAAAAATAAAAATAAAAAAAAACCAAAAAATCAAAGCATTCTCTTCTCTGACGTTCTCTCCTTCCAACACTTACTTTTGATGGAGTCTCCATCACCCTCTACAACATTGCTCTCTCAACTTAGTTCATATTTGTCGGGACTTGATAGTATTGGTCAATTTTCTCATTAGATTTGTTGAGGGGAGTCCTTGAATTGCTACTTAATCATTCGTTTCACTGCAGGAGCTAGTTTCTAATATAATTAATTGTAGCACAATGCATGTTCTTATTTGACATATCCTGAGTAGAATTTAAAGACTTAAGTTGTTAAAGATGTTTTTGAAATTAGGCTCTCATCTGCATCATATGTGCTGCATACAAGTTTATGTTCTCATGTTTACAATTTGAGCTTGCATTAAACTTTATTAAGATTTTTATTTTTTTTTTCCCTCAAATGAATCTGTTCAACTTTTAAGGGATTGGATACGATGGGTCTGCATGCACGCCACACCCCTCCACTCTTCCTCTTTACATAAAAGGAAGAGATAACTCCTTCCCCTTCCCGTCCACTCCATGCGTTTCCATTTCAGTCGGGTATAGTAGAAGGGGTAGTTGGCTTAGTATAGATTGTCAATAGTTCAAAATTACTATCAATCTGTACAAAAGGGCTTGTTTTTCACTATGAGAGTATCTTATGATTTTTGTCATCCTAGAACGTAGGAAAATGATACGTGATGGTGATGGGTAGGTTTGATTATTGGGTGTGAGTTTATAATTATTTTTAGGGTAAATCTCAGTTTATTACCCTCAAGTTTCATGGTTTTCAACATTTAATACATGAAATTTTTTTGTTCCCAGAGTCATATCTAAAGTGTTAATTTTGGGACAATCTTATACATCTGTTAGTCTGACTATTAAGTCTCCTATTAACTGATGACATGGTGCCCATGTGGACAATAATTAAACGTCACGTGTCATTAAAAAAATTTAAAAATTAAAACAATTAATTAAATAAAAGTATTAATAAATAAAAAATAAAAAAACCCAAAACCCCCTTCATCTTCCCCACCCGACACCCCCCACCCCCTTCATCTTCTCCACCCAAGCACCCCCTTCTCCCATCCCCCATCACCCACCCCTTGCCCACCTGAGCCACCCTTTCTCCGATCCACTCCTCCCAAATCAAATGTCAGAAAACCCTAATTCAAAATTTCCAAGCAAAATCCATTGGCTTCTACCCAGTTCACAGAACCCTCGAAAGAACAAATTTAACAACCAGAACACCAAAATTTGAGCACAAACAGATAAAAAAAAAACTCACCATCTGCAAGCTTCAAGCTTTAAAACTCATCCATATCTTTCATTTTCTGACTCATATTTTCTCAACAACCAAACAGGGTATGAAGAAGAACCCAGCTCCTAGATTGCAGAGGAAGGCAAGAAAGAATGATCCATTCCCTGTTCAGGTATCTGTTTGGTTTTTCTTTTTTTTCCTAATTATTACTATTTGGATTCCAGGAAAGTCAAATGGAAAGAAAGGGGTAGAAGAAAACGGGTTGTTTATCGGAGCAGGAGGTGTGTCTTAGCCTTTTAGCATTTGCTTTTTGCAGTATGAATTAAATGATGATGGGGACTATATATGTTTATATTTAGGGTAAATCTCCGCCTGAAATCAGAGAAAGGGTGGGTGATGAGGGATAGGAGAAGGGGGTGCTCGGGTGGAGGGGATGGAGAGGTTAAGCAGTGGAGGGGTGTCGAGTGGGGAAGACGAAGGGGTTTTGGGTTTTTTTTTTTTTTAATACTTTTATTTAATTAATTTTTTTCATTTAAAAAAAAAATTTAATGACATATGACGCTCAGTCATTTTCCACATGGGCGTCATGTCATCAGTTAACGGGAGACTTAACAGTCAGACTAACAGATGTATGAGACTGTCCCAAAATTAACACTTCATGTATGACTTTAGGACGAAAAAAAAACTTAATGTACCAAATATTGAAAACCATGAAACTTGAGGGTAGTAAACTGAGATTTACCCTTATTTTTATTATTAGTTTTATCTTGTACTTTTATGGTAATTTGCAATAAGGTAATAACGTAATTTACATTTACAGTTTAAGTTGAATATAGAGAGAGGTTACATGAGTTCAAATAAAATTTCCCTTTGACATATTGTCAATATTTTCATTCCAACCGATATACCAAAATTTATTGCTTCATTTATATTTTTTAAACAAAAATAATAAAAGTTGAGTTGTTGGTTTAAAAATAATAAAATTACTTAAATATGTTAGCATTTAAAGTAAGGTGCGTGGAATATCTTTAGAAATAGCAATAATCAAATTTGAAAACAATTTCAAATTTGACATCTCTTTGTCCATGTTCGTTTAGCCTTTTTTTTCCATGTCATCATTGACATCTAGGTTAGAGTAAATAGTACGTTATTTGTTACTGTTATATGTCTATGTGACATTTTTAACATCTCCTTTGGATATGGTCTTACCTTCTCTACCTAAACCTTTTCTTATTTGTATAAAATAAATAATAAGAAAGAATTAGGATAATAAATAAATATATATATATATATATATACACACATATATACATATAAATAAAAAAATTTAAAATAAAAAAAAATAAAAAATAAACCTTGTGTAAATTAAAGTTTACATCAAACCCCACATTTCTTCTATTTACCGTACAGTTCCTGCTACCTACGTATTACGTATGGGTTCCCTTTAGAGATGAATGCCACTTTACATTACCAGTTTAATCATTGTTTCAACTTTCAACCCATTTTTACCTTTTTATAGTTTTTTGGGTAAATTACACTTTACCACCTTAGGTTTGAGGTTTATTACAATCTCATACAATATCTTCAAAACATTTCACTTTCATACCTCACATACTATTTTATTTCAATATAATACATTCGTTACATTTTCCATCTATTGATCCGTTAAGAGCTGAAGTGGCAGCCACATTTGTCCTAAAAAATAAAAAACACAAACTGAAACCCATCTCCCCGCAAACCCCCCCCCCCAGACCCACCTCCCTCTCCTCCACTCTCTTCACCTCCCCCTCCCATCCCACCCCATCCCACCCCATCCCCACCTCCCCCGCTACCATTACATTACAAAAATACAATCCCAAATCAAATGTCAGAAAACCCTAATTCAAAATTTCCAAGCAAAATCCAATATCTTCTACCTAGTTAATAAAACCCTCGAAAGAACAAATTTAACAACCAAAACCCCAAAATTTGAGCACAAATCAGATAAAAAAAACCCACCATCTGCAAGCTTCAAGCTTTAAAACCCAGCAACCAGAGGACCATGATTTCAGGCAAAGGTCAAGGAGAGCAATGCGGCCTTGGCAGTCGCCGATGACAAGGAGGAGGTGGGAGCTGGAGGGATCGGTGGAGAGTATATCGTGGCAAAGAGGAAAGGCTCGGTAGAGAGGAGATCATGGTAGAGAGGGAGCGGATAGGGACCCATTGCCACTGCCGCTAGTGCGTCTTTTCCGAAGAGGTGGGGTGGGTTTTTGGATGGGAGGGGAGGTAAAGAGAGTGGAGGAGAGGGAGGTGGGTTGGGGGGGGAGGTTTCTAGGTTTGTTTGCGGGGGTGGGGGGTTGCGGGGAGATGGGTTTCAGTTTGTGTTTGTTTGTTATATTTTTTTTAGGGGAAATTATTATAATATTTTAAATGAATAAAAAATTATATTTTTTGCCACATGACACAAATGTGGCTGCCACGTCAGCTCTTAACAGATCAATGGATGGAAAATGTAACGGATGTATTATATTGAAATAAAATAGTACGTGAGGTATGAAAGTGAAATGTTTTGAAGATTTTATATGAGATTGTAATAGACCTCAAACTTGAGGTGGTAAAGTATAATTTACCCTAGTTTTTTTTTCAGTCATTTTGATGACATTTCATATCAAAGATGAAGTATAAGCCAAAAGTATTTCCACCCATTTTAGTAGATTTGGCTCCTAGAGGAGGAGTTTGGGGAATTGAAATTAATTTTGGAATAGGTTTACATAATTGTACCACGGTCCATATTTTTTTTCGCTTAATTATTTGCCATGCATTGTGTTGTTTTCTGGTGGAACAAATTTTTTTAACTCACTACTATCTTACGATGACACTACCAGAGACAGGTGTGGGATCTCGTCCATCTTTTATATGGCGGTCTTTAGCATGGGGTAAGGAGCTCTTGTTGTGGGGACTACGATGAAGGATTGGTAATGGGGTGGTTGTCAGTATTATGGTGAGCCATGGATTACAAAACCTATGAGCTTTCAGATATGTTCGCCACCTCGATTGCCAAGACACTAGCGGATTTCTGATCTGACAATGGGCTAGGAACGAAGAACTATTGCATTTTTTAGGAGGAGGAAATGGAGGCACTCGTGCAAATTTCGTTGGGGTCTCAACAGCATTACGAGAAGCATGGGCAGTTTACAGTTAAGAGCGGGTATTCACTTGAGCGCTTAGAGCACTTCCACTGGGGTGGGATAGGCCGGCACATAGCCACAAAAATAGCCCGGCACCTAGGGAAGTCTCTCCAGCCCACGGGATTGCCTGGCACCCAACCCAAGCTGGTCTCTAGGCCAGCCCAAAATTGACAGACCTTGGGCCCATATGACGCCATGCTGACATCAGGGATGGAAGGATCCACGGAGGGAGAAGGCAAATGGCCTGAAAGTGATAGCCCGAGTTCGTCGGAAAATCTGAGAAAAATACACCAACAACATGTTTGCATTGCATCAACACAAGGGTTTCCAACATGATTTATATGTTAGAAACCATAAGAATAGGATTGAGAACTTACCCAGGTGAAATGCAAGAGATTTCACCAAGATTGGACCTTGAACTCGTCGGAGTTATCCGTTTTCCTTTGTCGGAATCACATGCAGGGAATTAAGCCTTTGAATTAACCACAAAAATTGCAACACAACAGGATTTAAAGCTCAAGAACACAATACAGGATTTAAAGCTCAAGCACTCGGCTTTAATGGTAGGACCTTGCACCATGCACCAATGCCACATGCAAGGCCATGGTTGGGTTCCTTGAGCTCCAGGGATTACAAAAATAATAATTTGTGTTTGATTTGTTGAAGGTTTTGAAGAGGAAGGAGAATGAGAACTCACGGGAGTGAGCTGGAAAAGAGAGAGAGAAAGAGAGAGAACCGGTTGGGGATGTAGATGGAGAGTATAGAGGGTAGTGGAACCGTGGAGGTTCCTGACTTCTTCTTTTTTTAATAAAATTATTATTTTTATTATTTTATAATAAATAATAATAATATTTTAATAAAATTGATTAGGCTATCTTTTGTTAGGGGTGAAGATGTTTTAGCCTATTACTGTTCAATGTGGTTTATTACTGTTCACTTGAGTGGATAAATATGTTGGATGCTGGTGTAAAGTCTTTAAGAGTGAAATTGCTCTTATTAAAAGGACATGATAAAAGTATAGTGAAAGTGTCTAGTGGTAGAGATTTAAACGTGTGGCGCAATATTTGAGTTTTTAGGGCACAGATAAAATCAAGTTCTTGATGTGGAGAGATATGATAACTTTGTCCCTTGTAACATGGTAATTTTTCAAAAAAAGTTCATCTCGTTGGAAAATAAAAATGAAAGTATTTTAGAATTTGATTTAATTAGTAATTTTATATGATTTAATTAGGGTTTTGATATGATTTGATTTGGTCCAAGTTTCCTTGTCTTGTATACATGATTGTTTTGATTTATTTCCTAGTATTGCTTCTTTGTACAAATGATTGTTTTGATTTATTTTCTGGTATTGCTCTTTTGTAATTTTATAAATACCTCATTATGGAGAAGAATAAATTATCGAAGTAGTATTTTGAGAATTGTGAGATTGTAGAGAATTCTAATTTATCATAAACCATTTATTTTCAACTTGGTATTATTGGTTGAACTGTGCAGTGAGCGCTTCCTGTGGGTGCACGAAGCTAATTTTCTTTGTGTACCCACAAGCTATGAACATGAGAGTGAAGATTGTTTACAATTGTTAGAAGAAGATAAATTTCCGCTGCCATGACGAAGAGAAAAAAGGAGGGAAAAAAAGGATGAGAAAAAAGATATACAAAATGGTAAATTACACAAAACTACTTTAACTATTGGGCCAATTGTTGAGCACCTATTTTACTACTTATTTTACCCCAAAAGCTACATTTTCTTACGATATATTTGATTTAAATGAAAGGAATTACATGGTTTTGTGTTCTCTAGCTAGATTGACAAGATGAAAAAATTATATTGGATCTGGTTGGCTGTTATAGAATTAAATGGGTCAAGTGTGATTCTTTCTCGATATTTTGTTTAAGTAAATTGACCATGTGTGCTTCTAGCATATTTAAGATGATCATATGCTTTTCTTTTTGGATCTCATAATAATACATCTATTTTATTTAAATGTTATGCAGATGATAAAGTAAAGCATGTGCCATTAGCCTTTCAATTGTACGAACGTAAGAAATAAAAGGGGTTGTATTTGTCTCTCACAAGGGTTAGCCACACCAAATTAGAAGAAAGGTCACCTACTGAAATCAACTACCAATGCATGGGTCTTCGACATGATCATAAATTTGGATATATGGCTGCTCAGTTTGTTCGATTGGTGAGGAGTTTGACTGTGCATATAACTGAGGAAGGCAACAAAGTGGAGTGGAGGCGTTATTAAATTGAGAAATCAATGGAGGTGTTTAATCATACATAGTGGCTGGCAAGAAGTTTCATCCTTTTGTTTTCTCTTTTATTGTCCACGATTAAAAAAAAAAAAAAAAAGGAGAAAACAGTTGCGGGAGGTAGAGAATCAAAGGGAAGAAGGGTAGTGCGGCAAAGCAAGAGATTTTCAAGCTTTTCTAAACTTAATTTTCTTTTAATTTTATGAATTCAATAATATTTCCGATTATGTTCCGGAACTAATTTCTTTTCGTTAGGGCTACGATGTAGCCTAACTATGAATTCTTAATTTCTCAGTTTAATTATTTATGAAGTTTCATTCATTTTGAGTATCATTTTGCTGTGATTATGAGCTTGATTTTAATCTTGGTGATTGGCCACCACTTTGGTTTGAGTTGAGTGTATGTGATGCGAGTTAACGCAGATGCCATGTTGTTAATTCGATTTTAGCGTCTTGCAAATGGTCCCATGAATTCCTTATGTAGATGTCATACACTAGGTTTCATGCGGTCTCTTAAGTAGTTCTCAAATCGTTAATGAATTCGTGTGTGTTTAGTAATCTAGATGTCATAGATTGTTAGCATATATGAGTATACATAGTAATCTAGATGTCATGGATACTATATGAATTAGATGAACTAGAACATCAATTTGGATGATTACTCATTAATAATTAATTGTAGAAATTGAGTTGGATTGGTTATGGTGAATCGGATGCTCTAGTGTCTTTCACAATTGATTTATAATTTGATTTCTTTGTTGTTCTTGTCATTTATTTAAGCTCATTTGATTTTTGTTTACATTTACAATTTCAAAGTTCTTTATCAAATCATAAATTTTTCCATTTCAATTCAAGTGCAATACAAATTAAGTTAGATATTTAGAATTATTTCAATCTTAGTTGGAACGATCTTGTGCTTGCCTACTATACTACTTTACGATTCGTACACTTGTGAGCATTAAAATTTGGACTTAATTGGATTGATTTCGGTTAATCTAATTTTAGAATCATAGTTTCATACCCCATCTTAAAAACATTTCAATGTCATACCTTATTTTCGAATTTGTTGCAATGTCATACCTTCCGTCAGTTTGTCTGTCAATTCCTCCGTTAAATGCTGACGTGGCTTGAGACGAGGCCCACTCCTTATTAAAAAATTAATTAAATATTAAAAGAATTATTTAACTGAAAAATAAAATTATTTAATTTTTTTAATGGGGGACCCACCCCTACAAACCCATCACCTCTTCTTTCCCATCCACCCGTGTACGCCCCCCAACCTTCGTTCACCACCAAAATCAGAACCCAACCGCCGCCCCTTCTTCCTCCATCTTCACCTCCCTCCCATGGTGCTCTTTCCCCTCCTTTTCCTCCTCTATCTCTGCAAAACCAAATCAAATGTAGAGGCATCAGCCACCAAGGTCAAGTTGTGCCTAACGTCAACGAAATCGAGCACAGACTGCACATCTAAAGCTCCTCAGAAACCTTAAATCCTAACCAAATAAAATCACATTTCAACGTAAATCAAGAAATTAAGCAAAATGTGGTGATTCTGATTTCTGAATTTATGATCGATGAACTTACGACGGGCGGAGGGGGAGAAGAGAACGAGGTCGTCTTACAAGTACTGGCCATAACGCTGGAGCGATAGATTGGGTCTTCGGTGAGCTTGAAGTCAAGATCTAAGCCCCGGGAGATGTGGGAGTGGAAAAAGATGGAGAGAGTGGTTGTCGATGAGCACCAGGAGGGGGTGGTGGGTTGGGGATTCCGGAGAGAATAAGAGGTAGAGGAAGAGGAGGAGTGTGAGGACGGTGACTAGGACAAAAAGGCTCGGCATTGTTGGTCTTCTTCTTCTTCCAGGTGAGTTTACGGCAAACTCCAGTGACAAGCACTGTCGCTGCCACAATCGTTCCACTGCTCTCGGTGCCACAAACAAGACCCACCCATAGTTTATGTTATTTGGCTGCCGTTCATGGCAGATCAAACTATGAAATTTTTGGGATTTTCACGTGGGCAATCTCATCCTTGATGACAGTAAGGGTGCATCAGTAGGGATTAGAGCGGATTGTGGTGAAGGAGAAGGAAGAAGGGGTAAGGGAGGAGTGCCTTGGGAGGGAGGTAGAGATGGAGGAAGAGAGGGCGGCAGTGAGGTTCTAGTTTTGGTGGTGAAAGAAGGTTGGGGGGTGGATACGGGTGGATAGGGAAGAAAGGGTGATGGGTTTGTAGGGGTGGGTGTTTAAAAAAAATATTAAATAATTTTATTTTTAGTTTTTAATATTTAATTAATTTTTTTATAGGAAGTGGGCCCCGCCTTAAGCCATGTCAACATTTAACATGGAAGAATTGACAAACAAACTGACGGAAGGTATGACATTGCAACAAATTTGAAGATAAGGTATGACATTGAAATGTTTTAAAGATGGGGTATGAAATGTTGAATATATGTCAACAATCTGTGATAATTTTATATATGCTAATAAATAATAAATATGAATAAATATTGAACAGAGTACGAACAATGAAATAATTTAAAACAGAAAGATTGAAGATCGAGGCTTGCGTACCGCGATGTCCTTGAAACAGAAATCCATCCCTACTCAGTGCTTGTAGTTCTACGGACGTGTTCTTCACCAGGATTCAACGATCAAGTTAGAATTCCAGCACCGGAAAACTTAACTTCTGGCGAACTTCTGTGTGGTTCTCTCATAAAAGATGTTTGAGATTGTAGAAGAAGAATATTGATTTTCTATATTCTAAATGCCATGTAGATGGATGTATATATAATAGAAGGATGTCTGTTCGCAACAGGTATGAGAACGAGATGTGTCTGTTGGGAGACATATTCTCCAAATGGGTGCTTTACTCTGTGTTCTTTCTGAACTCTTCAAACTTCATCTGAAAGGATGAGTCTGTTGGTAAAAAAAAAATAATAATTACTTAATTAGATTCAACATTAATTAAATCCGAAAATAATTAATTAAATAATTTAATTATTAGAGCCCGAGCCCCAAGGCCCAAGGTCCATCTTTTGATAATTAATTATAATTAATTAGTGCACCCCAAAGCCCAACTCCAAGGGTGAGCCCAATTTTATTCTCCAGGCCTATTATTCCAATCACTTTCTATAAAGGACAAAGCCTTATAAAGTGATAAAATCTTTTGGGAATGGCCAATGTGAGACAAACAAATTTCTACTCAAACTATTCAAATTTCCAACATGAAACTGTGATTGGCCTAATAATAAGGTAGTTTTGTGTAATTTACCCTATAAAAAAAGGAGATATTTGGTGGTCGGGGCAAAAGATTAGCGTTTGTTCTAATTGGACTTTCGAAAAGAGGCGTTGGTTCCAACATATTAAGAGATTTATTTATTAGGCTTTCGAAAAAAGGCGTTAGTTTTAATTGGGCTTTCGAAAGGATCAACGTTAGTTCCAGTTGGGCTTTTGAAAAATGCTTTAGTTCCGAAGATTATGATTTGTTCGTCAGGCTTTCGAAAAGAGACGTTTGTTCTAGTTGGGCTTTCGAAAAGATTGACGCTAGTTCCAACTGCGTATTCGAAAAAAGTGTTAATTCTGACCGATTGTGATTTGCTGAACTTTTGAAAAGATTGGCGTTGGTTTCAGCGTATCAATGTAGATTTCCTTCTTGGCAATAAAAATGAAAGTATTTTAGGATTTGATTAGATTAGTGATTTTATATGATTTAATTAGAGTTTTGATATGATTTGATTTGGTCTAGGTTTCCTTGTCTTGTAGACAAAGGATTGTTTTGATTTATTTCCTATTATTGCTCCTTTGTACAAATGATTGTTTTGATTCATTTCCTAGTATTGGTCATTTGTAATCTTATAAATACCTCCTTATGGAGAAGAATAAATTATTGAAGTAGTATTTTGAGAATTGTGAGATTGTAGAGAATTCTAATTTATCCTAAACCCTATATTTTCAACTGATCACATCACCGGTGTGTTGTAAGCGTGGTATAGCAATGGAGACAATGTTGCACGTCATTTGGGAATATGAAAAGCCACAAAAAATATGGGAGTCTAGAGGGTGCGTGGAAGTTCGTGATGTAAGATTTTATAGGGTGAGTGTAATCAAACCTTAGTTTATTTATATATATGCCGACATCAAGATAAGAGATTATATGGCCATATAGATAAATGGAGGGAAAAACATTAAGTTATAATGTTTGAATTAGAGTTGGTTAACAACTCTAAGTAACTGGCAATAACCGAAACCCTAATGGGGGGTAGCAGTTATTGTTTTTCATGTAAATAAAAGACAGGTTCTTGGTCTCCTTTCTCGGTGTGATTCCAAAAAGAAAACCAGTCCCATTGAAGGTTGTATCGTATCAAACACCAGAGAAGAGAAGGCTAAACCTAATGTCCATGCATAATGTCTTCGACAGCAAGTATGTTTTCTTTATTCGATTTAAGGTTTACTGGGGTAGTATATTACTTTATGTTGGTTGTAGTTCAATGGCTTAACTGATTATGTCTTGGCTGTGTAGTATAAGATAAGTTAACATGTGGTATCAGAGCCAACAGTTAAAGCGTTGATCTCGTTTTGTCTTATGCAAATTGATTCTAGTTTCCGCTGCTATTGCTTATCATATGTTATGATATCTTGCGACTGCATTGTTATACTCTGTAACTATGCATGAGAATAAAGTTGGTTGATCTGATGAATAAATCAACATTATGAATAATCTTAAAATTGCTGAAGACTATTTGCTGGTTTGAAATACTTATCACTGCTTAAATACATCATCAAAATGATATATTTATACTCATGAATTTAAGGTTTCATTTTCTGCAAAAAAGGATGATTTACAAGCATTTAACAAGTAGAGTTAAATTCCAAAGAATTGATCTGCTGGGTTTGCTATAAATCAGTGTATAATCTTTATAAAAAGGTTGTAGTTTTGTAAAAGTTCATGCCTAAAGGTGTGCAGTTTACATAAGTTACTGTATTTTTTGTTCAAGATTATACAAGAATTGATATTCACATACTTAATGTGTTATATGGACAGTTTCTTGCCCAAAGGTGTGACTGGTTCCATAGATTAAGTGTGATAAGATCGTTAAGTTATTGATTTTTGTCACAAGTGCAAGTGAATTAATCAGTTCGTAATGAATACACATTATGCAGATTTCAATATGTTGAATCTTATCAACATTGAGAAACTGAATGGCAACAATTTTAAGACTTGGAAGCAACAAATTGAAATGCACCTGGGAATGTTGGAATTTGACATTGCTTTCAAGCTACCTCAACCAAATAATGAGCTGTTATTATTTGGAATTGCATCAAATGGATGTCAAGATTGCTTTTCTCAATGGCAGCTTATTGGAAGACATTTATATGAAGCAACCACCAGGATTTCTTGAAAGGGGGAAGGAAAGTATGGTCTGCAAGCTTACCAAGTCTATTTATGGCCTTAAACAAGCTTCTAGGCAATGGTATAAGAAGTTTGATCAGGTTGTCAATTCATTTGGTTTCTCAGAAAATAAGATTGACAATTGCATTTATATGAAACAAGCCAAATCAGACTTTATTTTCATGGTTCTCTATGTTGATGACATACTTCTTGCTAGCTCTAGTGTACAGTTGTTAAAAGAAACAAAACAAATGTTTTCTCAAAGCTTTGATATGAAAGATTTAGGTGTGGCTCATTATGTTTTGGGAATTGAAATCACAAGAGACAGATTGCAGAAGTCTTTGGGTTTGTCTCAGAAGAATTATATTGATCGAGTGCTTAAGAGATTTAACATGGAGAATTGTAATGGTGGTGATGTTTTTATAGCTAAAGGAAGGTGACAAGCTTTCACTTGCTTAGTGTCCAGTTACAATCCATGATATTGAATAGATGAAAGAGAAACCATATGCCTCATTGGTGGGGAGTGTTATGTATGCTTAAGTATGTACCAGACCAGACTTGGCATTTGCACTCAGTGTATTGGGAAGGTTTCAATCAAATCTTGGTATTGCTCATTGGAATGCAGGAAAGAAAATACTCAGATACTTAAAAAGAACCCGAGATCATGTGCTGGTATTTCATCAAGTTAAAGTTTTAGAAGTTGTTGGTTATAGTGATGCAGACTTGGGAGGTTGTGTAGATGACAGAATGTCAACAAGTGGTTATGTGTTCACATTGGCTGGAGGTGCTATTTCATGGAGGAGTAAGAAACAAACCACCAGAGCTGTGTCAACAATGGAATCTGAATATATAGGGTGTTTTGAAGCTATGAGGCAAGCTGGATGGCTAAAGAATTTGATTCATTATATGGGAGTTTTGCACAATATAGAGAAACCAATTAAGATATATTGTGATAACACTTCTGCAGTGTTCTTTGCCAAGAACAATAAGCGATTAGAGGCTTCAAGATATATGGATATCAAATACTTGAAGCTTCAAGACAAAATCAGAGAAGGAGTTGTGGATATAGAACATCTTGGCACATTCCATATGGTTGCAGATCCTTTAACAAAGGCATTACATGTCATTGCCTTTCGCAGACACCTACCTAATATGGGATTGCAATCATCTATGGAAAATATTTGAATGTGGGAGTACGGTAATTTTCTCACAGTTATGACTATGTTTTATGATTTCTTGTACTAAAGTTGTGCTTATTAAGACTATGAACTGAATTGCATGACGATGTGATTAGTTCGTAAAAGCTCATTCTAACAAGAACTATAATGTTTGTCAATCTTGCAGAGATTGAAATAAAGAAGACATCTGCAGTGTCTTGAGTACCAAGAAATGTGGGAGTTATTATGGTATACAAATAAACTCTCATTAAAATTCCCTCATGTTCCAAACTTTCATTTGTACGATCAATTTGTGGTTATGGTACACTGATAATTTATATTTGTATCAAGTTGTCTATGACTCAGTTGATAAACATATAGTTATTTGGAAAGATTTATTGCACTTATCATGACTAAGTGATTGCTCTTTAGCTGTTGAGCATAATATGGATCATAGTTTTGAATACACTCATGTGGGAGAATGTAAGATTTTATAGGGTGAGTGTAATCAAACCTTAGTGTATTTATATATATGCCGACATCAAGATAAGAGATTATATGGCCATATAGATAAATGGAGGGAAAAACATTAAGTTATAATGTTTGAATTAGAGTTGGTTAACAACTCTAAGTAACTGGCAATAACCGAAACCCTAATGGGGGGTAGCAGTTATTGTTTTTCATGTAAATAAAAGAGAGGTTCTTGGTCTCTTTTCTCGGTGTGATTCCAAAAAGAAAACCAGTCCCATTGAAGGTTGTATCGTATCAAACACCAGAGAAGAGAAGGCTAAACCTAATATCCATGCATAATGTCTTCGACAGCAAGTATGTTTTCTTTATTCGATTTAAGGTTTACTGGGGTTGTATATTACTTTATGTTGGTTGTAGTTCAATGACTTAATTGATTATGTCTTGGCTGTGTAGTATAAGATAAGTTAACACGTGATGAATGGAAATTGCATGATTTTAAGGACTTTGTGGCTCACGGTCATTTTGTCTGTCAATATAGATGATCATAGTTTTTTTGCTATATTGGTGTGGAGTATTAGGACAACATAGCGTGAGAGGATTTTTTTACGGTTAGAAGGCAACAAGCCATGATATTAGAAAGCAGGCGGATGACCTTCTTGAATTTCAGGTGGCAGACCAATACAATGCATCGGGGTAAGAACGTTCTTTGCAGGAGTTGAGATGGCTGCATGCCCAAGTGGGGGTATTCAAACTCAAGATGGAGCAATCTTTTTGAAAGGTTTGAATAGAGGTGTTGGGGTTGTTATTCGAGAAGAAGATGGAGCGTTCATGGCAGGTTGCTTGAGACAGATTCATAGTTATTTCGATGCTTTGACAGCAATATAGTTGGCAGCAAAGGAGGGATTGGTATTTGCATATGACGATGGGTTTCATGCTATTATTTTGGAACTCGGCGCTAAAGAGGTTGTGGACTTGATTAATGCAACTGGTGTTCATCTCGCTAAGATGACAGTATTTTAGAGAAATAGGGTTTTTATCACCTTGAAATTAAAAATTAATTAATGTAGTCCCAGAAAATAGGTGTCACAATTCAATATGGTCATTCCGTCACAATTATATTAAAAATTCATTTAAGTGCTGATATGACACATAAATGGGCCTCACAAGATTTATAGACAAATGGTCCCTGAAATTGACCCACACCATCAAGATGATATCTGAAATTGACCCACACCATCAATATGGTCCATGAAATTGAAAATCAATCAATGTAGTCCTTGAAAATAAGCGTCGCAAATCAATATGATCATTCCGTCACAATTCTGTAAAAAAATTTGTTATGTGTAGAGATGGGCAAAATACCCATGGGTATGGGTAACCGCGGTTACCCGCCCATTTAAAGTTGACAGTTATGGTTATGGGTAACCGTTTAAACAAATAAACGGTTATAGGTATAACCGTTTATCCATGAAATTTAAATGGGCAGTTATGTGTATTATCCGCGGTTATAACGGGTATCCATCGATTATGGGTAATATTTACGGTTATAACGGGAATCCATTTACCCATTTAATTTAATATATGTAAAATTAAAAAAAAAATAAAAACCCTCAGAGAATAAGTTACAACTCCGTCACTCTCTCTCTCCGCCTCTCGACTTCGACTCGACCACACCTCGGCGACCTCGCTCAGACAACCTCACCACCCTCCTCGACCTCACATCTGACAACCTCCTCACCTCAGAATCCGGCCACACCCACATCACACAGACCCTCTGATCTCTCTCTCGACTTCTTCACTCTCTCTCTCTGTCGCTCTCTCTCTCTGTCATGCTCCATAAACAACCCAATTCCACGCCATAAGTCCCACACAAACGAGACTGCCTTTGTGTCCATGAATCGTTGAAGGGATTTTGCTTATCTGAGGTAATTAGTAAGGGGTTTTGTTTCATTTTTTTTCCTTCAAATTAACGTAAAATGTGTAGTTCCCTAATTTAACATATTATTAGGGTTTTGTAGTTTTTGTTCAATTTAATCCATTTTTATGAATAATTTGCTAATTATCAGATTTCTCATGCTTTGTTCGATATAAACCCCATTTATTTTTATCTAATTTGTTATTATTTAGTGATTGTTTGGCATCAATTGCATCTGTGCTGCTGTTATAATGGTATTTGGTTACAATTTGAAGAATCAAGTTACCATGGTATGATTTCCTTTACTTCTATAATTTTTGTCTGGCTTAGGCATGTCTCTGTTATGTGTTCTGTTTGAATTTTTTAGAAACTGAAAGCTTGTTTAATTGTATGTTTATCTAAGATGTGCTTTCCATCTCTTCCCATGGAGCTCTAGCCTTTGATAAGGCCCAAGTAACTCTTTCACTGACTTGAGATTAGGTCCTATTAATTTTTCAAGTACTGTAATTTTGCCATATATAATAGTTGTGCTTAATTTGCTCCTATGAATAATTTGTGCCTTTGCTTTCAATGGGGTATGGTGGTTGTGTTTTTGCTGCTTGATGATGATTTTGTTTTAACTTGGTGTCTTAGAAAACTTACAAAAATTTACAAGGATTTGAGTAGGGGTTGAGCCATAAGTAATGTTTATATGAATTTGAGCTCTTAGATTATATAATAACATTCCAAATAATTGGGGTTGCAACTCCAACCCACATTCTCCGCCTCTCTCTCTGAAAATCAAATACAACCTTATCCATGCTTTGTTGTCCTTGCCTTGATGTTAATGAAGAATTCTGGAGTTCTCTAGATGTACAATGGGTGGTAAGTCAGTTGTGCGGGTGTGTTGATGAGGTGAGACACCTTGGTTGATTTTTAGTTTAGATGTCTGAAGTAATTCAATTTCTGGAGAGATTTTTAGTTTAGCTGTACTCTCATCTTGTTCCAAACCTTGTTGATTCGACTTGATTCACCTGATGGTTGCTATGTGACCGTTAGTCTGTGTACCCTCAAGTTAATATAGGAGGACCGTTTGGTAACCTTTTTCGTTTCTAGTTTTGATATGTATTTCCTTGTTAGAAAGAGAGGGGAAATATACGGGAGAAAGGGGGAGTGAAGAAGGGGAAAAAAAAGGGTGATGAGAAGCAATTGGAAGAAATGTGTAGAGAGCGCACATAAAATGGGAACTAGAAGCGATTTTGAGCTGCTTTTGTTTTCATACATTATCTTTCATTTTCCCTTTACTCCCGTCACCCTTATGTACCAGGAAATACTGTATATTTTCCTCTGTTGCAACTTGCATCTATCACAAAGTATAACCCAAATAGTATATTGACCTTGGGTTTTATGACAATATAGTGTTCTTTTGTTCAATTGCCTTCCTGTTTTTCTTTTATATTCTGAACTCTATATCTTCATTTTTTTCCCGCTTAAACATTTCTTCGTCTTTACTTTCACATGTTAGAACATGTCCTGTATTGATGACAAAGAAAAAGAGTCCAGTTATAACCGGTTCATTTCTTTTGTAGGCCTCTTTTGGTGACAACGAGTCGATGATACTTTGTGATTGAACATGTTCGAAAGTGTTTAGTTTCGGAATATTTTGGAGCTTTGAAATCTAGTATTCAAGATAATGACTACTTTTTGTTTTTAGAAGCTTTGCTTTTTAATCATATGGATTATAATTAAAGATTTGCTTGGATGTAGCAGAAAAATATCTTTCGTAAACTATTATTTCAATTATATGAGGACTTAAATGATTAAAATAGGGAAATGTATGCTAAAATGTACTTATAACGGTGTTTAATTGTCAGAAAATGAAAATTATGACAAATTTTTCTTTTGTAATTTTCAAATTGTTAAAAAAAATAATGTAGACGGGCGAAAAAAGGGTAAATGGGTAAAAAAGGATAAACGGGCGAAAAAACGGGTAAACGGGTAAATGGTTATGGTTAAATGGGTACACGTTTATGAGTATGGATAACCGTTTATAAACGGTTATGGTTATGGGTACAACCATTTATGTAATTACCCAACAGGTAAACGGTTATACGGGTATGAACATAAACGGTTATGGGTAAATAACTGCGGTTACCCACCCGCCATAACCATTGCCCATCCCTAGTTATGTGCTGATGTGGGTTTAATAATTAATTTAAAAAGTTGTCTAAATACCTTTTTTGCACAATGGAATATTTTTTTTCTTCTTATAGTAGGGCCTATTTTGAAGAGAGCTCTCTTCCATAAATTCTCAAGGCACTCTCTTCCATAAATTATCAATGCACA
Source organism: Malus sylvestris (assembly GCF_916048215.2). NCBI lineage: Eukaryota > Viridiplantae > Streptophyta > Magnoliopsida > Rosales > Rosaceae > Malus > Malus sylvestris. The sequence goes on from NC_062273.1 coordinate 64,434, forward strand.
AGGTTTAACCATGGCTTAAGAGGGGGTATGAAAATACATTTCAATCAACAATGAACGCACCTCGGTTATAACCTCATTATCTCAAGGCAGACCTCGTCGTTCTTTGCATCACTAGACCACCAGGGAAGCACTGAACAAGCTTTCCAAGATTAACGTTGTGAGGATGTTGATTACCTAAATGTTAACGGTGATCTCCAATGGGCCAAGCCGTCACCGAATGTGATCTCGATCCAGGTTCAATTCGGTTAAGGGTGTCGAAGTGTGTAAAGATGAGTGTATTGATATTTTATTTTATTTTTTTTCTTTTAGAGAAAAGTGAGTGAAGGAGGTATATAAATGTGGACCGGAATTGGAGGTGATTGCAGGAATGGGTTTTGGGTTACAATTTTTTATTAACTATTAAATTATTAAGCTTATTTGTAATTCTTTAAATTTAATTAGACTTGTGTGACCCATTTATGTGTCACATCAGCACTTAACAATTTTTTTTACAGAATTGTGACAAAATGACTACATTGATTTGAGATACTTACTTGAGAGACTACATTGATCAATTTTCAATATCAAAGACCATTTTGATGTCGCGGGTCAATTTTAAGGACCATTTTGATGTCATAGGTCAATTTCAAGGACTATTTGTGAGAAGAAAAAAAAAAGACTTATGAGGCCTATTTATGTGTCACCTAAACACTTAATAGATTTTTTAACAGAACTATGACAGAATAACCACATTGATTTGCAACACCTATTTTCAGGGACTACATTAATTGATTTTCAATTTCAGGGACCATCTTGATGGTGAGAATTAATTTTAAGGACCATTTGTGATAAAAATATAGAGGAGAATGATGACTTAAAGAGTAGATTCAATCTTTTTTTTTTTCTTCTATTAGTGGCAACGACACGAAGGCAACATGATGGCTCATGAATTAGTGAAATATGGACTTAGCAATGGAGATCTCGATACATGGATGGAGGAGGAACCACTTTGGTTATCTCCCTTCCTTGAAAGTGATTTAGAGAATGATAATCGATTGTAATGGGTGATGGACATCAAAGCAAACCAATAGTTGTAAGGGGACACAGGTTGTCGTGGAGCAATGGTAAGAAGTGGTAAAGTCTGAGTCAAAATCCCCAAAATCAGAGGATGAAAACCTTGAGAAGTAGCCAGGTTATTTCTTTACAGGATGTAAAATGGTTGGTTACTCTATAATGTTCATTTTTACAAAGATACGTTTAGGGTGGAGAATAAAATGATATCGAACTGGTCATCGAGAAACTCAAATCTAAGATCACACACTTACAAATAGAAAAGAATACCACTGAACTATAGCAGTAATTGGACTTTTCCCCGGCTTTCAGTGATGTCTGAACAAAGTAACAAAGCTAGTTGGTACACAAACGCACATGATCAGATTGACCCCGAGCGCTGCGCTATGCCTTTTAGTACTATCCAAGTTCGAAAAGCAAGGTATTAGTTTACTTCATTCAAGAGTCCAGAGTCCATTTAACCCAAAATTCCAAATGCCTTAGAAAAGTATATCAATAAAAAAGAGAATGACAGGAAGTGTACGGTTGGCGAGGACTGCTATCCAACCCAGTTATTAACATCGCTCCTGTCCAACACAGCAAATCAAAACCATTGCCAACGCAACATGCGCGCATTTCGTTTCTGTAACTAGACAGCTAATTTTATTTGATTCACAATTTGAAGACTTTTTTTACCAACACTAAGGTCAGTCCTCAATACAGCTTAAGCTTTATCTACTGTACTGATTGAAAATGTCTGAAAAAACTACACTAACCAGAATTATATTCAGGTTGACCAAAAACAGAGACTCATATTCAGGCCTTCTTGGTCTTCTTCTTTTTGGAAGGTGGGGGAGGAAAGAGCACACGGAAGACCCAACCAGCCAATATTGCTCCTATGAAGGGGCAAATCCAATAAACATAAAACTGCTCCCAAGTGTTGTGCCAATTGTTTACATATGCCCAACCAAATGCCTGCAAAGACCACAAGTAATACATTTTGTAAGGGCTCTAGACATGCTACAGCTTCCATAATTGAACAACTAAACGAACCATCTCATATTTTTTTTCAAAACAAATGACACCGAAGATTAGCAGGAGCAGATCAAGAAAAGAGAGGAATAATTTGTGCAAAAAAAAAGATGATAAATAATTCAATTCCAACACATACCTCAAGGGTTCTTGGTTTCCTAGACTAGCCATTCACTTCTCATTCATAAATGCAATTCCATCATAAAATGACAACTCACATTCTAAAAACCATTCAATCAGAGAAAGCACCATGGGGGTAAATGCCACTAGTACCAATGCAAAGTAAACTGGTAACTCAACAATGAAAACTGCCTTCTCTTCCCACAAAGGAATAGCAAAAACAATGAACCATCGATCAGTCTATGCTCATTCGGCTTAAGACCAACAAAACTTATAGAATATACCTAAACTATGGAAGGTGTAGATTTGACCAATCCAACTTTCAAGTGGTCAAGATTGTAAGCACATGTATCCTTTTATAAAGAGAACCTATCGTATAAGCAACTGTGTGAATACAACAAATGATCAAAACTTGTATCCCGAGTTGAGTTGCATTTATGCATAAATGTGCTTGTTTGGGAAGGCCATTAGTATCTGAACTTGTCTAATGTCAAAAAAGAGAAAAAAAAAAATCACATCTCATGGGAATGAAAATAAGACTGGTATTGACCTTCTCATATATCCATAGTGGTACTGTGTATAATCCAAAATTTAATTATGTAGGAGATGACAACAAACCTAACAGTCCTTCAACCAACGCAGTATCCCCAGTATCCCCTTCAATGAGGTCAATAGATAGTGTAGGAAAATAGGCTAGTTAACCTAAACTAAAACTTCATCAGTATGATTTAGGTTGTCTCTTTTGAACCTGCTTACCATATACTTTATCTCAAACTTTTCCAAACTAAGTGCCAACATCTTTCTGTTGATTAAGAAATCATCATTTCTTAACAGTATCATTTCAATCATCTGTCAGTCTGATTTAAGTATTTTCAATGATCAATGATTTTGTTGGACACAACGACTTCGCTTGCAAATGACCAGGGAAGCAATATAAATTCAAAATTAAGGAGAGGCAAAATCATCATCAGTTGCAAGAGAACTCAAATATATGCCTAACGGGATGTTCTCCTTGGGTTGTGCTTAATGTACAGAAGAGTGGAGTTTTTTAACTGAAGTAAGAACGCAAATTAATACATCTTACTCTCTTCGTCCCAAGAAGAATAGGAGGGAAAAAAGGCATCCCAAGTAGACAATAATAATGCACTCACACTAGACTATTCAATCTGCATTTCATTCATAAACCCCGACTGCACTTGTTTAAACTGTAAACGCCAAGAAACCACTGACAGGGTTAAATATTTTGAGAAAATTACATCATTTTGTGCCTTGACTTTTTTTTTTGGTACCCAGAAATCCCCAAATCCGCTTCACCTAGTTGGACTCAAAAAAGGGCCTCCACCAAGCCCTACAACCTTTTGCGACATGACTTTTCAAAATGGGAAAATGGTTTCATATAAAGGAAGGTAGGAAATTATAAAGAATAAGGAAACGTTGCACATTTATTTTAACAACTAAATTTCAATGTTTTCTCAGTTTTGCAAAGACATATTAATATCCTCGGAATTTTGAAACAACTACCACCATGAAGGGAAAGATGTCAAGGATAAAATCAAGGGTTCTCTCTGTCAAACTTATAATGGAAGGTTGGCCATAACGGATTGTGGAAATAGAAATAGAAACAGATATAAATAGTTTTCTAAACTCTATAAGATGTCTAGTATTCGTACTTAATCGATTAGAAGAAAACAAACATGTTCCTATATTTAAGCCTCCATCTTCCTCTCCTCAGAAGTGCAAAAAGCGCGTTGGCTGGAGATTTCTTAGAGAAGAGGGATCGCCAGACAAATGTGGGAAAAAGGAAAGGTGAGGTTCTTAGTCCTCAAAAGGAAAATTGAGATATGATAACTAAAAGATTTATTAGAAAAAATGGAAGGGCATTATAATGGAAGCCAAAGAGGAACTTCAATGGGGAAATTATGATTCTCACTCAAGACCTCACCTAGTAAATTGGGAAAGGCTCTGGCAACCGGGGTCTATGTTTCTTTTTTCTTCTTTTTCTCTATTTCCTATCACTATCTTCTATATTGTTCTTACTGTACTAGTGTCTATTATCCTGTTTACAGATTGGAAGAAATCATTCTCTTATGTCCATGTATCCCATAGATCATATATTGACAACTGCGTTACGATCAAAACATAAAGCCGAGGAGCATAATAGCAATGTCATGTTCACCAAAGGGACGTAGGGTACTCAATACTACAGTACAAAATATTTCATCACCGTATGCAAGGTTCATTCCTAATAGTAGGAAAATTGCAAGCAAAGAATCAACAAGTAAAAACAATAAATTTTCTTCAAGCATAAGTTCGCATTGTATGATATAAATCTCCAGTACAAGCGGTCAAAAAAAGAAGACACATAGCATAATAGACACATTTGGTAAAAGTGTAATCCTCACTATAATGGTGATGTTGTATTAAGTTTAATACGATTCCTACTAGTGCAAGGAAAAGATATGGTATAGGCGGAAAAGAAAGAAGGACATGGTTTACTTACGTTGGCGGGATTCATTGAAGGGCCGGTATACACAGAACCAGTAACAACCAATGCAACAGTAACCACAGCGAGCAGCCACATTTTGAGAAATGAGCTACGAGGACCTTTGAGTATGATTACGAGGACAAGAAAGGAGATGATGAAAGTCAAGACCCCCTCAGCAATAGCGCCGGTATGCAAGTCAACTTTTAAGGAAGGGCCTCCAAGCATGTGCTTGTACTCCTGCGGCATGACCTCATTAATGACCAGTGCTCCACCCACAGCACCCAAAGCCTGTGGAATGGAAAGTGTAGAGTCCAACGTTAAACTTAAGCATACCATTTTGGGTTTCGTTTATACACATATTATGGTTCGGAGTTGGGGCAGAGAGAGAGAGGCATAAAAGTGAATTTCTTTGTTGAAAGAGAGAGTAGATTCTGTTAGTTAAATTGCAACAGCAGAGCAGCCAATTGAAATTGAATATTTTTCATATGAAAAATGGAATGAAAGAATTGAATTGAACACAGATTGAGTAAAGATCGAATAAAGAGAGTAATCAATCAATTGAATTATTATGATTAAGGAACAGGATTGAGGGGTTACATCCTGACCTGGGCAGGAAAGCGGAGGGCCATGGAGAAGAGGTTGTCGGAGCCAAGGCCGGCAGCGTAAAAGGAGGCAGTGCCCGTGGGGTTGAAGCTGGCGCCGCCCAAGGAGTCTCCGATGAAGGTGAAGACGAAGACAAGCAGGAAGACAAGGGAGGTGGTGATGAAGAGAGGGGGCCAGGCGAGGGCTTGAACGCCAACGGCAGTAGCGATAAGGGTCGTGAGTAGGCCAAGCGTGGATGCGCAGGAAATCCACAAGAAGGTCAGCACCGCGTCTCCAGCTGCTGCCTTGATCGCACCCATCTCTCAGAGTCAGACTCTCTCCTTGGTCCAATTGTCTGTTGTGATTATAAGATAGATAGATTAGCAGTAGCAGTCTAGCAGAGCAGAGCAGGTACAATTCTTCTGAGTTGTGCCTTGGTGATTATCTCGTCAAGCAATCAACACATAGAATTCTTCTTACAGCTTCAAGATTTAAGATTCAAGACTCACGACGCACAACACAGCACAGCAGCATTTGCCACTGGAATTAACAACAATAAATTAAAAATAAATAATTGATAATAATGAGTGCCTGGGATGGATGGGCAATCTCTAAAATATTAGGGGGTGTATTCAATTGGGATTTTAAGGGATTTTAATTCTTTTAATGAATCTAGGGGTATTCAATCAGGATTTCAAGTGATTCTCTGAAATTTTAGGTGTATTCAATTAGAATTTTAAGATAGTTTATTAAAATCCTTAGAAATCTGGGTGTATTCAATTAGAATTTTAAAGAAGTTTATAACATTCCAGGTGTATTCAATTAGAAATTGATTTTAAAGAATTTGAGAAAGTTGAGGAATTAGAGAGAATTAGAGAGATTTCGTAGTGTATTTTAAGCATCTACAAATCTCACCTCTTCCCATGAGATTTCAAGGGAATTGAATCAAAATTTTATATGGAATCTCTACAAATCAATTAAACTCCATAAAAATCCATGGATTTATAAATCCATTAAAATCTCTCACATTCTCAATTGAATACACCCCCCTTAGTATATTATAAGAGAGGGATGTACCTAATCCCAAATCCCGTAATCCGAATCGATTATCAAATTCCAGGAGATGAGATGAGAATTTTGGTGGTGGTGGAGAGGAGATCTTCCTTAGCAGTTTGGAGTTTAGCAGGCAGAGGCAGGAGGCAGAATATGGTTCCAAATCTTTGCACGCTATTCACCACCACGAGACCAGTCACCAACAACAACCCCTCCGTAAACCGTAAGAAATGTTTTTTACTCTCTTTCTCTTCTGTTTTTAATTTCTATTTTATTCATAAAAATATTAACACATAAAAAACTTCTTCACTTTTTTTTTACGGAAAATATGGATGATTACCATTTTGGGTTGAGATAAAAGTAAAACAAGACCCTTATATTTCGGTCATTATTATGATTATAGTTCTAAAAAATGCTAAGCGTTAGCCGAGCGACAGATTGGAGCCTAGACGTATAGACAAACTAGACGGATTTTTATTTTTTAAATAAATTTATTATATAATATATAAATAAGTAAATGTTTATATTAAAAATTTAGAAAATATAAAATGAAAATTAAATAAATAATTTTTTTATAAAATTTAAATATCATATAAAGTTATAGAGTGTTATAAATAGACAAAAGTTAAAAAAAATAATATTTGCTAAAGATAGGAGCGAGCACCTTTTTCAAGGAAATATAGAATAGCCGGAACATTTAAATAGATTTGATTCTTTATCGGGTCATAAAAACCCACTTTACGAAGATCTCTTCCCTCTCGTCGGGATCGAACATCAATTGCAACGATTCGATAAATGGCTCATTGGGATAGATGAACAATACTCCCCCCCCTAGAAACGTATAAGAAGTTTTCTCCTCGTACGGCTCGAGAAAATTCTAAATTATGTCTATGTATAGAATCATAATATCAAATAGATCCATAAAATCATCAAATTCATTATATTATTGATTTTAGTTTAAATACTTTTTCTTAGTCTTCCCCCCCCCCCAAAAAAAAAAAAAATTATTTGTATCCTCATAACTCAAGTTGAATAACTCTCAAATAACTCAAAAGAAACCTTTTAGGTATTAAATTTATTGAGTGGTCTCTAACCCTTTTTGTCTGTCTCCTTTAGAATCTATTTTGATTCTTAAATATGATCTGGTTGTTGAGACAATTGAAAACGGTATTTCCTTGTTCCAGGATCTTTATCTTTGCCTTGAATCATTGGGTTTAGACATTACTTCGGTGATCTTTAAATCGTTTCAAAACGGCAGCAACATACCATTTTTTGTGATTTCTTTCTATCAAAGAATCGTATGAATGGTTAGCGGGTGCAAAATATTACACTATAACTTTTGGTAGCTATAACACAAAGGATGACTAATAAAGAGAGGGAGAGAGATATACTAATATTATTTATTTGATTCTTTATTTCGCAGTGTGTTTTGATAACACACGGATCACTCTATTTATAGAGCTACTCCCATGAGAACATCAAAAAAATGATATGATGACTACTTTTGACAATATTACATAACAACAAATGTAACGACCTGTCCAAAACAAATTATGATTTTTATAAGTGAATTTATGAAAATGCCCTTCGAGGAAAAGTGTTGACTCTTGTTGACTGCCGTGTTGTGTCACGTAAAATTCATTTTCTTGGCATATCCTTGTAGTACTCGTCTTTATGGACGCGTGAGCGCAAACGGATCGTAATTTGGAGTTATAACGAAGGAGTTATTAACGTTTAAAGTCAAGGGCATTCTAGTAAATTAATTAGTTTTCGGAAAACACCAAATTTTTTTGGAGAAAAATATGGAATGCCACGTGTGTAGCCCATATTTAAAGAAAGATGGTGATGGGCGGTGGAGATGGAGTATAAAGGAGGGAAATGAGGGAGGAACCGACGAATGAGAAAGAAGAGGAAGAGAGGGTGACCAATCAGAAACAGAAGAAATGAGGGGAAAAGAGAGGGGGAAGAAGGAGGGGAACCCGGACCCCCTTCCTTGACCCGACAACCCGGTTCCTTCATAATTTCTGACACCGATTCCGACGTTTTCTCGGCGATCCAAGGCCAACCCCCACCTGAAATCAATCCCTCTACTGCTCTTCTTCAACTTCTACTCCAAATTCGAGAGTTAACGGCCTCTATTTCGAGAGATATGACACTGATGGCATCGAGGGGTGCACGGTCGGAGATTTCCCATTTCTGCATGCTTCGACTCCTACTACCACCACCAAAACCCTTCTCTGGACCTAGAAACAAATCCTAAACCACCTTTGAAGCGGCGGAACACCGGTAACGGCAAATCGACGAACACCTAATTTTAAGGGTTTACGGCGGGTTTTCATGAAATTGAGGTTTTTGCCGGCCAAATTGGCCTTAGTCACATGTATGAAAGTTACTCTATACATTGAGATCTTCATTCTCGTAAAAATTGATAATTTTTATAAATAGTTGAATTTTCATGTGAGACGGGGCGGCCGACTGCCACCTGCGGTAGCGCGTGGCCATCAGACTGACGATGTCGTACAAGTCTTTTTAGATGCCCTGAGTTCATAGTTGATATCCATATGGTGTGAATTGATTTTTGTGAACCTAGTTTCATTATGGTGCATCACTTGATTATTATTTGAAGTGATGATCCGACCGTTGGATTGATACCAAACTTTAATACATTATAGTACGTAATATTTGAGGACATTAGGAACTTATGGATCGAGAATCCGACGCACGGATCTTCCCGAATTGGATTTGTAAGTTCGTAATAAAACGTTGACTGCCACTTGAATTTGCAATTGGTGGAGATCCAACATTTGGATCATAATGAAATTTTAGGATTATGTCTTAGAAGCATAATGTGGATCCTTGGAAGTTACTGATCAGAAATCCGAGGAGCGGATCTTCCGGATCGAGTTACGTAGGGTTGTGGACCCTATCGTCGATCGTTGACAGACAGTTGACTTTTGGTCAATGGGTCTAAAATCATTTTAGAACGCCTTAGGAATGTGTTTTACGTAAGTTATATATTCTATCGATAAGAATTTTGAGATGTGATTTGATAACTATTCTAGGCGCCGATCGTTCGAGACGCCTTGATATTCGTGCTAGGGAGTTATAGCTTGGACTCCAGGTAAGTGGGCTTCTGTTTTCTATATATATGTATAAATGCTTTACAATTTCTAGAAACTGTTTTTAAATGAATTTACGAATTCAATGCCATGTCAAGGATGCATTATATCTTAGTATTTGCTTTAGTATAGTTTTGCATAATATGGAATGATGCTGCGGAGGCTCAAGTAAGCTTTAGGTGAGTACATTATGATGATAGTGGTTGCATTGTGTATGGTTATAAATAGATGCATTTAGAGCTCATTATTCTACACCCTGGTGTTAGTGCTTTGCCTGAGGCCAGAGCCTAGCCTTCACGTGATCGTTCACCTCCCGCACCACACGCTCACCTTGGATTCAAGGAAGGTGCTAGCCTGTCGTACATACCACATTAGGGGGTTCCAACTCGTAGGTGACTTGCAATACTTCGCACAGCCTTCACGTGATCGTAGCACTTGAGCGTATCTATTTACACACAGCCTATCGTACAAACCACATTAGGTGGTTCCGACTTGTGTGCAAGAATTGGTTATGAGCTATAGATTCAGCCATATAGGTCTTGTTAGGTGACTCCGGTCAATATATAATTTTATATTGATTTACATCACCTGGCTTACATATTTATTTTTGAGATACTTGACATGGCACAAATCTTGGTTTCACTTATCTCAAGCCTAGTTTATATATATATATATATATATATATATTATTTTCTGAAAAATTATACGGGTTTTACGGTGAGGGGTTATTACTTTTGGAAAAGGAAATGGTTTTAAAAAGCTTTGTTTTTTGCCCACTCACGTTTTCTGTTTTTCTCCCCTCTAGGTTTTAATGGCTGAAAGTTCGTATCGACGATGACTCTTGGTGAATCTCAATCTAGGTGGCTACCTCTGAGGGTATGATCCTTACCCACATCACTGTACTTTACTTATGCTCTGACATCGTGCGTGAAATGGGTTCATTCCCTCTCACAGCGCACTCTAGTCTTTAGGCACTTTTAGGTTCAAATTCATTCACATTTTCCACATCACTATACTTTATGGCTTCATCACCTTCCAGGTGTCGGCCAGCACATCTCGATTCTGAGTACTAGTGGATATTCCGGGTCGGGGTATGTCAACAAATATATCATCTTCTTTTGGACAAAATGGATCTTTCTTAATGTCCAAAGAACGAACGACCATTGGCGTACTAAGTGGATAAGCCTTGTCCATTCCATATCCTTTCAGGATTTTTTCAATATAGGTTGATTGGTGAACCAAAATTCCACTAGCATAATGCTCAATCTGTAGGTCGAGACAATAATTTGTTTTCCTAAGGTCTTTCATTTCAAATTCGCTTTTCAGATATTTAGTAGTTTTATTGAGCTCTTTAGGAGTTCCAACTAGGTTCATATCATCGACATATACTGCCACTATAGCAAATCCAAAATTGGATTTCTTAATGAACACACAAGGACAAATGACATTGTTGATATATCCTTCTTTGATCAAATACTCATTGAGACGATTATACCATATTCGTCCAAATTGTTTCAGCCCATGTAATGATCGCCTTAATTTGATTGATAGCATGCCTCGTGGTTTGTTAGTTGTTTCAGGCAACTTAAGTCATTCTGGGACTTTTATATATATGTCAATATCTAATTCTCCATATAGATACGCAGTGATGACATCCATAAGTCGCATGTCAAGTTTTTTCTGAAACCACTAAACTTATTAAGTAACGGAACATAATTGCGTCCATTACAGGAGAGTATGTCTCCTTATAATCAATTCCAGGCCTTTGTGAACAACCTTGTGCAACGAGTCGTGCTTTATATCTTGCAATCTCGTTTTTCTCATTGCGCTTTCTTGTGAATACCCATTTGTAACCCACAAGATTTACATCAGGCGGGGTTTGGACGATCGGTCCAAAAACACTTCGCCTTTCCAAGGAATTTAATTCTGCCTGGATTGCATCTTTCCATTTAGGCCAATCTTGTCTTTGTTTGCATTCATCAACAGAGCGGGGCTCAATACCATGGCTTAATATGATTTCACTGGCTATTGAGAATGTGAACATGTCGTAGATGATTATTTCATTTCGATCCCACAATTCGTTAGTACATGGATAATTTATGAAGATTTCTTTACTTTCATGCACTTCTGTCTCTTCAGGGATATGTGTCTCATCAAGGACATTGTCCTTTTCAGAATCATGAATAGGGGATTTATCATTCATTTTCTTTTCTTGAATGATTTCATTTGGATTTAGCTGTGCCCTCGTCTTTCTCTTTCGAGGGGTTGAATCTCTTGAACCTGGGGATCTACCACACTTTAGGCGTGCACTTGATGATTAATTTGTTGCCACTTTATTTTTTCCAACAAGAACATCCATTCTTACAGGTGCATTTGCAGCTGGTATATGTGACTTTGTCACTTTTAAAGCATCATTAAATGCATTTGGTATTTGATTAGTAATACTTTGAAGGTGAACGATCCTTTTCACTTCATTTTCACATTGAGTGCTTCGTGGATCAAAATGAGATAAGCTGGGAACAGCCCATGTCAGTTCTTATAGTTCTTTTGGAATAGTCTTTTCTCCCCTTAATGATGAAAAGACTGTCTCATCAAAATGACAATCTGCAAAATCAGCTGTAAATATATCACTTGTTAAGGGTTCTAAATATCTAATGATAGATGGTGAATCAAAACCCACATAAGTTCTTAGTCTATGTTGAGGTCCCATTTTAGTGCGTTGTGGCAGTGCAATAGGCATATAAACAGCACAACCAAAAACTCGTAAATGTGAAATGTTTGGCTGATGCCCAAACACGAGTTATGCTGAGGAGTATTGGTGGTTGGCTATATGTCTTAATCGAACCAATGATGCATCATGTAAGATGACATGTCCTCATGCAGAAACTGGCAATTTTGTTTTCATAAGCAGAGTGCGAGCTATTAACTGAAGCCACTTGATCAATGCTTCTGCTAAACCATTTTGAGTATGGACATGAGGAACATGGTGTTCAACATCAATGTCCAATGTCATGCAGTAATCATAAAAGGTTTGGGACGTAAATTCACCAACGTTATCAAGTCGAATTGAATTAATGAGGTAGTCTGGGAAACGTGCTCGCAACTTAATTATCTGAGCAAGAAGTCTCGCAAAAGCTACATTTTGAGTAGATAAGAGACAAACATGTGACCATCGGGTAGATGCATCAACCAAAACCATAAAATATTGAAATGGTCCACAAGATGGTTGAATAGGCCTACAAATATCCCCTTGAATCTTTGCAAAAATGATGGGGATTCAGCATCAACCTTTAGTTGTGATGGTTTAATTACCAATTTCCCTTGAGAACAAGCCTTGCAAGGGTTATCATTTGAGATAGCAATGTGTCTGCTCAATAATGGATGTCCATTAGAGTTGGTAATGATCTTAGGCATCATGGTGGATCCTGGATGGCCCAGACGGTCATGTCAAAGTACATAAACTTTTGAATCAATGAACTTTTGGTTCATGACAGTATGTGATTCAACTGTCTTTATGTATGTATAATATAATCCACTCGACAAAACCATGCAACTTCTCCAATATACACTTCTGGGTATCATTGAAGGTAATGCATAGATACTCCACATTTTCTGCATTTTTCGTTTCAATGTGGTATCCATTTAGATGTATGTCTTTGAAACTTAACAAATTTCGAGTAGATTGAGTAGCATACAATGCATTTTGTATAGACAATATTGTTCCATTTGGTAACATAATCTGGGCTTTCCCTGAGCATTCAATTACATCTGATGGGCCTGATATTGTTGTTACCCTTACTTTTGTAAGCATTAAGCTTGAGAAATACTTTTGATCACGAAGTATTGTATGCGTGGTTACGCTGTCTGCAAGAAAAATATCTCCATCATTTCTCATGTTTTAAGAATAACCACAGTTTTTATCCATGCTTTCTGAGTAAAGGGGATCATAGTTAAAAACAACTTATTCATAATAAAAGGGAAATTGAAATGCCACTTTTATTGAATTGAAATACGAGTTTTAAACTACAAGTTCAGAATAAAAAATACATCAAACATAAGTGATTCAATCGGACCGGTACACTTCATTCCCTCTTTCCATAATGAATTCTGAAGTATCTAGGTGGGTTGTGTTCAACTGCCCTGATAAGTTGAGCATTGGATCAGGTATATCCATTGGTCTAGCCTGGTCAAGAAAATTGATCTTGACACCTCTCTCATTGAGGGAGGCTTGATATAAATCCATCAGATGTTTTGGAGTACGACAGGTACACGCCCAGTGCCCAGTGCCCATTGCCACCACACCTATGGTAGGCTCATTCAGAGTTTATAAGAATGTTGTTCATATGAGCTTTGCCTTTGTAGCGATTTGCATTCTTAAATCTTGGGCCTGAATTATGCCTTAGAACCTTGTTGTGAAACTAGACACCATGGTTCTTGCCCTTCCCGTTCCACCGGCCTTGTTTGTAATTATTCCCACGAGAGGATGTGGTATTCCCTTCAAGGGAAACAACATTCACTTATGGGAATGGTGCCGATCCACTCATTGTTTTATTCAGCTACTAGGAGCACATATATCAGCTGGTTGTATGCTGCAGGAGCATGTTAGAGGCATGAAAGGTGTTGAAAGTCATTTCCAGCATATCTTCATCAATGATGGTTTCCCCACATAGCTTCATCTGGGAGCTAATTCTGAACATCGCAGAATTGTACTCAGCTACTGACTTAAAATCCTGGATCTTTAGGTGAGTCTACTCATAACAAGCTTTTGGAAGAATCACTATTTTTTGGTGATTGTATCTGTTTCTCAATGCCTTCTAGAGAGCTATTGGATCTTCAACCGTTAGGTACTTGCTCTTTAGTCCTTCATCAAGGTGGCGACGAATAAAGATCATGGCATTCACCCGATCTTGAGAGGATGCACTGCTTTCCTCCCTAATGGTTTCTCCAAAATTTCCTGCCTCCAGATGGACCTTTGTATCCACTACCCAGGTAAGGAAGTTTTTCCCAGTAATGTCTAAGGCAACAAAATCAAGTTTTGCCAAGTTCGCTATTTTCTTTTTTGAAAGAAAAATGAGATGTGTAAGAACTTGCAATAATATGCATTCCTGGAGGAATATAGTGTTAAAACTTATGGTTCTTACAAATTTTTCATTTTGATCTTCAGGCCAAAATGATAAGCACTCGAAACTTCAGACTCGAGATTTACATGATTGATGAGAAAGGTGATTGTACCGCACGATTATCATTGAAGTAAGCATAAGATGGGCAATTATTTCACACCACTTAAACTGCAGGAAAATTTAAATATGCAGAGTAGGGTGGGCAATTATACCATACCACCTAAAATTGTAGTAAACTTAAATAGCAGGCAAATTTAAATATGCAGGGTGGACGATTATACCATACCACCTAAAATTGTAGTAAAATTAAATAGCAAGCAAATTTAAATATGCAGAGTGAACGTACCGCACCACGTAAAATTGCAGTAAAATTAAATCTGTAGACGATGATACCGCACCATCTTTGATCGTAGTAAAATTAACGTAAATAAATACTGGGTTAGTAATCAGGAATTGTACCAAACAAGAAATCAAATATATAAGTAATTGTTAAATTGAGAACGAGAAGCAGGCATGGTGCAAACAGTTCTTCACGAGGGTATATCCAGCAGGTGAGGCAAAGGAAGAAGAAGAACAGTAAAATCCTAGGAGGAAACTTTTTTTTTCTTTTCGGCGAAGGGAAATGAGAAATGGTTAGAGAGTCATGCTGATAACGTGTTATAAATAGGCAAAAGTTAAAGAAATAACCTTTGCTAAAGATAGGAGCGAAGCGGGTGCAAAATATTACACTATAACTTTAGTAGCTATAACACAAAGGATGACTGATAAAGAGAGGAAGGGAGATATACTGATATTATTTATTTGATTCTTTCTTTCGCAGTGTGTTTTGATAACACACGAATCACTCTATTTATAGAGCTACTCCCATGAGAACATCAAAAAATGATATGATGGCTACTTTTGACAATATTGCATAACAACATATATATCACTATCATTTTCATCTTTTTCCAAATGCATGTGGGATGTTGGCATACACCATACAACTTTTACAACATAGAGTTCTTTTTAAGACAACACGTTTAAATTATCATCGGGCCATCTATTATTTGAAAAAAAAAAGGTTGAGCCTGATTTAAAAGAATTTCAACTAACATTTAATTGAAAAAAAAAACTCTAACCACAAAACATAAATTGTCACCCTGACTCACCCACCCCACCTTTTGTTCTCTTAAAACGGCGATGGTGAGTCGATGTCTCTTTCTTCTCTCTCACTTTCTGCAACTTACTCCCATTTTCATCTCGCACTTTCTGAATAACCTACCTTTACTCTCATTTTCTTATTCTCACCCAAGTGAGGCCTGTGCATAACCACAACCCACAATGGAGCACCACCACCATGGCAGCCACAGCGACCACTATGGCAGTGGGGAGTCGGCCAACTCCATGGCAGTAAGCCCACTGTGAGCAGCGAGTAGCAAGGCAACCACAAGCTCAGGCCTACACCACTTTGCAGCACCAAGCTCAGGCACTAGAAGCAGCCCAAGTTGCTGCCCTAGCAACGCAGGCCCAAGCCTTGTTTACTTGGCGCATGGCCCAATATGCAGCCCATTTTGCAAGGCAACCAGGCCAGGCCCAGCGCGAGCCAGCCCGAGCCACTACCTCAGTAGTGCAAGCCCAAGCAGCTGTGGTAGAAGAAGCAGCCTAGCGTATGCAGGGCAATCCACGCCAGTTGCCCGACTTGCATCGACGATCCAACCCACTCCCACAGTCCAATCTGAGGCTCAACCCACTCTCGTGGCCGATTAAGCAATCCTAACTGGTCCAAGATCGGTTCAATCGTCCTAGCTTCAAATTTCTGGATCGACGATTGAATCGGGGGTATTTTCACCCTATTTTTTCCCAGATTTGACATCCCAACTTAAATCTCGAGCTCGGAGTCCATTACACTTCCACTACTCATGGAAATGTATTTCGTCCAAGCTCTTCCAACCCGAATGGCTAACAACAGTTGTCTCGACAAGTCATAGAGTTGACAAGCACCCTCGTACAACAGACAATCTTGGTGAATCAGCTATTGCAGCGCACCAAGATGTAACATGCCTTAAACGAGGTACCCCAAAATAGGACAAGAGCAGACGATGAACCTCTCCAACAGCATCCCAATAAGCAATCACTTGACTAGTCAAGAACAGAGCGTTCTGATGGAGTACACTCCCGATTGGGCCCTTGAGATAGCGTATACTTTCGTCTTAGCGCGTGGAGGAGAGTGAACTCTCAGTTAGGCCCACAGATGAACATACACTCACGGTTGGGGCCACACTTCGATAATCAACATAAGTAACCTTCCAAGCAAAGTGTTCATTCACGGCAAGGCCCTCAAGGAGCATCATCCACCTCACATCGAAGTAGGCAGCACAGCGGATGAAGAGAAGTAGTCACTCAATCTGGCTCAAGTTCAATTAGCAGTCTGTGAGTTACCCGCTCGCTTGCTAGGAACATGCCACATACACCGCAACCACGACATTGACGAGTTGAACACATGGAAGAGCAACCTAGACTAGAAGGTCACGATTGGGAGCAGCCGAGAGCTCTGCTACCCCAACAAAAGAAAATTCAAGAAGAAGTAGAAAGGTTCTCGATCGAGCGATTGCATAATTTCTAGCACAATAAAACTATTGACAAGGTGTTACGATGAGACATGACCAACATAAGCGGGTCATCTTTCAATGACAAGATCGAGCGAACGGGACTATCCCACATAGATTATCGAATACAAAGATTAATTATGTTTCGACAAAGGTAACAACTCGGCCTATTGGCATGCCGGGGGTAAACAAGTACCAGAATGACACACCAACCTAACTACCAAGAACCGGGGGCAGACTTTGTTCTCAACATTCCAGACAATTCAATACTGAAACAGCACATCACCAGTAGCCGAGCATCATAGACCTAGTGGTCTAATTCCTCCTGATGAGCACAACCTGGCCCAATCCAACCTCAGCTCTGCTTTCATAGCCGTGCCTACCTACTTTATGGCTCCCGGTAGCCATTGATCTATCATCATGGCTCATAACTGTGCTAATCTTGCATCATGACTCCCAGCTGTGACGATCTTGCCTTGTGGCTCATGCCAACCAAGCCTCAAAAGGGCACACGACGAAACCCCTAATGATGGTGCAATAATTGTAGGAGTAGCTCACTGCGCTTAAACCTTTGCGCGGGTTCCACAAGCATTTTGAAGTTTCAAGCAGTTTGCCAAATAAGACCTCGCAGGCTGAAGATTATTTTAGTTGTCCAGTAGTCCAACTTTCCTCAGCTGCACTCACGATAATGACTTTCATACTTTCTAGTGCGAGAGGGTAAAACAATCCTCCGACACCCATCTGGGTAAGCTCTGCAATGCGAGAAGAATAAACTAATTGTTCTCCAGTGCGAGAGGGTAAACCAATTCCCCGACACCCATCTGGGTAAGCTCTACAGTGTGAAAGGATAAACTAATTGCTCTCTAATGTGAGAGGGTAAACCAATTCTTTGACACCATATGGGTCTGCCATTCAGTACGAGAGGTTAAACTAATTAAACTAATTGTTTTCCAGTGCAAGAAGGTAAACCAATTCTCCGACACCCATATGGGTAAGCTCTCCAGTGCAAGAGGGTAAACTAATTGCTCTCCAGTGCGAGAAGGTAAACCAATTTCCTGACATCCATATGGGTAAGCTTTCCAGTGCGAGAGGGTAAACTAATTGCTCTCCAGTGCGAGAGGTAAACTAATAGCTCTCCAATGCAACATGGTAAACTAATTGCTCTCTAGTGCAAAATGGTAAACCAATTCCCCGACACCTATATGGGTAAGCTCTCCAATGCAAGAGGGTAAACTAATTCCCCGACACTCATATGGGTAAATTTTCTACTGCGAGAGGATAAACTAATTGCTCTCTAGTGCGAAAGGGTAAACTAATTTCCCGACACCTAAAAAGGTCTGCTCTCCAGTATGAGAGGATAAACTAATTCCTCTCCAGTACGAGATGATAAACTAATTCCCCGACACCCATATGAGTCTGCTCTCTAGTGCGAAAGGGTAAACTAATTCCCCGACACTCATATGGGCAAGCTCTCCAATGCGAAATGATAAACTAATTGCTCTCCAGTGCGATAGGGTAAACCAATTCCCCGACACCCATATGGGTAAGCTCTTCAGTGTGAGAGTTAAACTAATTGTTCTCCAGTGTAAGAGGGTAAACCAATCCCTTGACACCTATATGGGTAAGCTCTCGAGTGCGAGAGGATAAACTAATTGCTCTCCAGTGCGAGAGGTTAAACTAATTGCTTTCCAGTGTGATAGGGTAAACCAATTCTCCGACACCTATATGGGTCTGCTATCTAGTGTGAGAGGTTAAACTAATTGCTCTCTAGTACGAGAGGGTAAACCAATTCATCGACACCCATATGGGTAAGCTCTTCAATGCGAGAGGGTAAACTAATAGCTCTCGAGTGCGAGAAGGTAAACTAATTGCTCTCGAGTGCGAGATGGTAAACTAATTCCCCGACACCCATTTAAGTAAGCTCTCCATATAGCTCAAAAGATCGAATGTTTAAAAACTAATTATGCAGCGAATGGTCAGGGGGCAGCAGCCACTTTGCACTTAATGATAGTAATTTATAACGCACCACAAAGTAGCACACAATAATCCTATTAATTTTCCTTATTAACACTAAGATTTGTCAATTGTAGCATATGAAAATAAGGGTCTTTCCCGCAGAAGATTGTTTTATCCAAATACTTAAAAATGTCACAAAAACAGGGTGGCTGTCTCCACTGACCAGCCACCGAACAATAATTATTAAACTAACTTACACTTATCCAAATGCAACGAAATTTTATACTCATAAACTAGACACACAGTACGACAGTCTCACAAATTTTTGGGATTTTTGGAGTTGATTTGCTATTTAAATTAAATCGTACAAAAACAGTACAGAAACAGATTTTAAATAATACCAATAGATTTTAATTCACAAGTTAAGAAAACGAGTTAGGGGACATGTTATCCACCACCAAATAATCATGTAAGTATGTTATGTTTCATTCAAATCCCTTTTATTTCCGGATGAAGATGCTCAAGTTGGCTCACTGTTAGAACTCAACCTATTACTCTTTCTTACGTAGTATGTTAAGAGAATGGCGTTTTCAACTTAACTTAGTCCCTAGCATGCAATCTAGAATGGTGTGTTCATAGATTTAACAAGTAGAAATCATTAAGAATAAAAAGAGTTTGAGTCATCACAAGGCATCGTAAGTACTGGCGT
This sequence comes from Malus sylvestris, assembly GCF_916048215.2. Classification (NCBI taxonomy): domain Eukaryota; kingdom Viridiplantae; phylum Streptophyta; class Magnoliopsida; order Rosales; family Rosaceae; genus Malus; species Malus sylvestris. The sequence goes on from NC_062273.1 coordinate 84,227, forward strand.
TGTCTTACTTATCCTAGAAATCGGTTCACATGTTAACCACAATTAACAAGTGCTACTCTAGAACATATGTAGGTCCTCATTCAACAAGGGCAGGCAGACATATATTCATAGCATTAAAATCCTAAATATGCTCACTATGTATGCATCCATAGAAACACATAAAGAATTTATCAATGACATAAGTAGTGAAACAATTTTCATCCTTTCATAAAAGTCATTCAAACAAAATATCACAACATACTTACAATCATATTCGGGGATTCAAAACAGCCCCTATCTACTAAAAATTAGTTACACATAATTATCAAATTAAACCAAAAGTAAAGCATGAGTTTGAGAAGACAAAACCAAGAAAAATAGAGTGGAGTTTTGCTCTCTGCCGTGCTTCTTTCTCTCTGCGCCCTGCCTCGCACCTCTGCTCTCTGTGCTCTATCACTTCCTCTTCTGCCCGTCAGTCTCTCCCTTTGCTTCTTTTATTTTTTTTTATCTCTAACAGTTTTTTTTTCTTTCGTTTCTGTTCTCTCCGTCTTCTCTCTTGTCCGAGTCTTTTTATTCATGCGAGCTGCCTTGCTGCAAGAGGCAGCTTTCCTTTTCTTTATTTTCTTCCACGCTGCCAAGCAGCTGTTATTCCGCACCTTTCACGTTCCCTGCACCTTGCTTTTGCTGCTTCTGCCCCCGTCCTCTTCCTTTTCTGCGCCTCACGTCAGTTCTCTTCTCTCCCTCACGCTGCCAAGGCAGCTTTTCTCTTCTTTTTTTTATATCTTTCTCCTGCAGTCCGAGTGCTCCCCTATTTCTTTTGCTTTTATGCTTCTTCTTCCATCCCATTATTCTTCTTTTCCTTTTCTTATTCCTTCCACTCTTCCTTTTATTCTTTCTTTTGTTTTGTTTTTGTATTCCTTCTTTTCTTTTTGCTGAGCCTCACACTGCAAGAGAATAACAAAAGTTCTTTTTCTGCTGCCCAAGGGCAGCTGCACTGCTCTTTTGCTTTCACATGCACGTTTTCTGCCTTTTGCTTTCATCGAAAACCTGCAAATGCAACCTCATAAAATAAACTGGCAGAAGGAATAAGAAATCATGGCCAACTTATAAAAAGAATGTTACACATTAATACTGAAGGTTAGAAATTAATGAAATACAAGACCCTTAACAAACTCAAAGAAATTAATGAAATACAAGACCCTTAACACAATGTAAGGTAAAATGCCACAATTTTAACACAAAAACATCACAAAGACTTTAGAAATGGATGATATAAATGCATGAAATATATGAGTGATCAAATACCCCCAAACTTACATTTTTGCTAGTCCTCGAGCAAAACAAAGAAAACATGAAAAAGTAATAACATGAAAAACATTAGTTTCCTCCTATGTGACCCTCATAGAATTTTATTCAAGAAAACAAATCATCAAGAACCATAGCTAGCATCAAGGAACTAACCCAAGTTCATCTTCCTTATTCAAATATTAGCAGTAATCTTTGAATCATCCTTGAAGTGTAGTGTGTGAGATAGCCATGCTAATGCAATTTCAAAATTTTTATATTTTTAAAATCATCATATGCAAACTAGCAACCTTCTCACGGGATATACACTCAATCACACATGTGTTTAGTTTAAATGGGTTTCGCTCAAAGAATCAAATGTGAAATTTCTACCATAAGCTTGCATAAAGATCTCATCTCCACAATCGTAATTGCAAAACTTAAATCAAGAGGACTTTTATTAGATGTAATGAGGTTTAGGGAGAGGGTTATTGAAATGAAAGAATAGGTAAACACAAGTTCCAAGCTACATTACAAGCAATTCTTTTTTTTAGATTTATAAGAACTCAACCTTTCCAACGATTCTTTTAGCACCTCCAACCACACCCTTAAACTGAAACTTGAACAACTTTTTATTTTCTTTGTGTACAATCTTTCTTTTTCTTTTCTTTTTTTTTTTTTTTTTTTTTATATATACAAACATGAAATACCCCCACACTTATTCTTTTGCCAAACACCTTCAAAGTACTTCATAAACGTTTCTCATAAGACAATCTCGCATTGCTCGCTTGGAAAGGGTAAGGAAAAAAATGTTTCAGGTACAAGGGTAGACATATCTGGTGATAAGAAATAGAAAAGCTCAACATACACGGCTCAAATTGGCAATCTAATGATATCATTTTTCTTTGGGAACATTATTTGGGCCATAGTGGTAAACCTAATGCCTCTATCATTTCCAAATTCATGCAATCAATGACAAACATTTCGAAAGATCGTTACGCAAGTTCTAGAGATGTATCTCACATAAGTTCATCACTAGGGGTGGAATTTTTTCCCGAAAATCCCGAACCGTCCCGAACCCGTCCCGAAATTTACCCGAAAAATGCCCGAACCGAATTTCCCGAAAAATTCGGTACCCGAAACCGAACCGATCCCGAAAGTTTCGGTTTGGGATTCGGCCACATCTTTGAAAGTGTTCGGTAATCCCGAACCGAACCGAATATTATATATATATATATATATATATATATTTTTTTTTTTTTTTTTTTAAATTTATAATTAGAAATCACTTGGACCGTTGGATTGGTTAAGATCTAATCCAACCGTCCATTGGGAGTTAGGTCTTTTGTTGTATTCCTCACTTCCTCAGACTCTCAGCCGCTCACTCCCACTCTCCCAAACGCTGCTTTCGCCGCTCCTCCATCGATTCAAGTCATGCCAAGCTTCGTTGAGCCTTTTTTATTTATGACTTCGTGTTCGTACAGAGGGTGAAAAGAAGAGAAAGGGTTGGTGGTGTGCAAGTGACTTTAGTGGGAGTAAAGGGGGTGTGGACGGTGAAGATGCTCTGCATGTGGGAGTGGGATCCCCATGATTTTCTCCTCCCTCTTTTGATTCTGCAACGCATTCAATATCAGTAGCACTCCACAATCCACTCCCACAAAGTGTAATTTAATCATTTCAAGTCATGCCGCTCCTCCATCGAGTCACGCTGCTCCTCCATCTGAGTCATTGTGAAACTGCAACTTTTCTCTCTCTTCCTGGTGCTGCCGCAAAGTTTTTGTTTTGGGAATTTGGAGGGGAAGCTTGAGATTAGCAGCAAGGATTCCTTTTGTTTCATATTTGATTATTGCATGCGTGCTGTAAGTGTATGTATATGTATATAATTTAGGTTTTTATTCAACTTTCTCACTCTTCCTCTTCCATGGCTGAGGAGAGAGAGAACTCTCTTGAACTTTAACACCGCCGCCTCAGTCTCCACCTGCAGGTTTTTCCATGGTTTTGGTTTGCACAAGAGATTGAGAACTCTGTGGTAGCTCCCACCCAATCCCGACCCGAAATCCCGAAACAGTTTCGGGTATCCCGAATTTCGGGAATTGCATATTTTCGGTTCGATGTTGGGATATAAAATCCCATCCCGAAATGTTTCGGTTTGGAATTCGGATTGAGGGTTTCGGTTCGGGATCCCGACCCGAACCAGCCCTATTCATCACACATGAAAGAATAGGAGTGTATGAAAAATGCACACACTTTCAATAGGCTCAAAAACTCACATAGGATGTATATGGTCACTAAATTCACATATGAAGCTTTAAGTCATGCTTTAGTTTCACATCAACAAGGCTATGTGCATTTGGTTTTTCAAAGATGATCAAACATGTACAAAACTAACAAGAGAATTATGAATTTCACAAAACACATGTTAACTAAGTTCTTGATGATCATGGTTCAAATTTGATCCAATTATATCATTGGGTCGGGAAACTAACAAAAATCTAATTTAAAACAATAAGGGAAACAAGACAATATTTTTGGATTTTTAAATTTTCCGATTTTTTAAAATTTTTTTTTTATTTTTTTAAAAGAAAACAAAACTAATTAAGAAAACAAAAAGCAACAACATGGAAACAAATGAAACTTGTTCGTAGTTGAAGGTACAAAAAATTTCAATTTGGTCATTTTTTATACTCTTTACCCCCAAACTTAAACCGGACATTGTCCCCAATGTCAGAAAACACTATAATGCAAATAAAAATAAAATAAATAAATAATAAGAAACAAAATAAAGCAATTGGACTGAAAACTTCCCTAGTTTGCAGTAAAACCAAGCGATGACCCCCCAAGCTAAAATTCTGCAATCAACTTCAAAGGTGGAAATAACCAAAAGTTCCTGCAAAGAAAAGAAATAATTCAGTTAAGTAACGCAAAATGTAAATTAAGAAATTGCAAACGAAAAATTGAAAATCACGATAAAAGACAATGAAAAGAACTAATAAGTGATCATTGGTCGTGCTTGTTGACTTTCCACAGCTTTCCTCTTGAACGGGGTGACACTTAGCTTTTTACTTGCAAGTGATGATTTGATGATATTGTACGGCGAAGCTTTGCTCTTTGGTGATGTTGCAGTTCCTTATTTGTTCTCCAAGCAGATGTGGCAGCTTCTCTAGTTCTTCATCTCAGACTCCTTCTGCTGGGATGATTGTGCAAGCTGCATTCTTCTCTGCTTGTTTCTTCGGCACATTGTCTCCACATGCTGCTGGTATCATTTTCGCTTGCCTTATCTGTTCTTCAGGTAGATGTGGCAGCTTCTTTGGAAGTACATCAGCAGTGGAAGACGAGTACTCGAGAGCAATTTCTCCATGTCCTGCAGGTTAGAACAAAGACAAGGAAAAGGACATGGAGAATGCATGATATGAGATACTCTTGCTTTCAACCTTTATGATATGAAATACTTTTGCTCTGGATGGGTTGTTTGCAGGGGTATCCCAGGGAATGAGGAATACAGAGTGACTCGAGAGGGTTCTTTGGGAATGCATTCTCGGAGATGAAGAAGTGCTGAGAGGGTGTGCCTTTGCTGTGGAAGGCGAAGGTAGATACTTATAGGACTTTTCTTCACAACCGGAACTATTCCCTCACTCATTGTCGGCAGCCGGTGGATGGATGAATAGTACAAATTACGCGCTTTCTGACAAAGCAGCCCGTAATTTCCGCAAAGCTGCCAGTTGCATGTGACGAGTGACAACACGTCTGGACAATTTGATCTTTTGAAATCCGGGGTTCGGCTCGTGGTTTCTGAGCAAGCCCATTTTTTGAGAAATGAAACGCCTCTTTTGAGAAAAGAATCCGGCTTTTGAGAAATGAGCCCCGACTCTTCGATTTGCGAGAGGACGCCTCTCTGAGGAGCGCCTCTTTGATTTCTTCTTTTTATAGAGGCGTTAATTTTGTTCCACAACACACTTGAGCTCCCTCCTGTAAACACTCCCTCCTTGCACTTCCAAAATCTTAATCAGCCCGACTCTCTTCTTTCTTCACCACCTCTGAAAAATGTCTGGCCCTTCCGATCGTCGTTTTGACTTGAACATTGGTGAAGAGGCAGCTCCGCCTTCACCAGACAACATATGGCGCCCATCTTTCATATCCCCTACCGGTCCCCTTACCGTGGGGGATTCGATGATGAAAAATGACATGACCGCCGCGGTGGTGGCCCGGAACCTTGTCACCCCCAGAGATAACAGACTGCTCGCTAGACGGTCTGATGAATTGGCGGTTAAGGAGTCTCTGGCTCTTAGCGTGCAGTGTGCGGGTTCTGTGTCCAACATGGCCCAACGCCTATTTGCTCGAACCCGTCACGTTGAATCGTTGGTGGCTGAAATACAGAGTCTCAAAGATGAGGTTAGAGGACTCAAGCATGAAAATAAACAATTGCACAAGCTTGCACACAATTATGCCACAAACATGAAGAGGAAAATTGACCAGCTGCAGGAAAATGATGGTCAGATTTTACTTGATCACCGGAGGTTTGTGGGCTTGTTCCAACCGCATCTGCCTTCGTCTTCTGGGGCTATACCTCGTAGTGAAGCTCCAAATGATCAACCTCTGATGCCTCCTCCTTCTGTGGCCCCGTCGACTGCTGAAGCTCCACCGACTACTGAAGTTCCTCCTAAGCAGCCTATGTGAAGACTCCCTCTTGTATTTATCTGCTTAATGTTCCTTTTTTTTTTTTTTATGAATGTACAAGTACTTTGCAAGAAGTTGTGGTAGAGATTGCAACATCATTACCTGCATAACGGAACAAAAGTAGGACTTAAACACACAAACCAGAAAACAAGAGAAAAACAGAACAAGAACATTTAAAATTATTCAAAATAAAGATGAAAGATAAAAAGCTTGGGTTGCCTCCCAAGAAGCGCTTTCTTTAACGTCTTGCAGCCGGACGATGCCTCCAGTAATCATCCAAAGGGAACTGGTTCTTGGAGAGGTACAACCTCCACATCATGCTCGGCAAAAGGCTCGTAATATGGCTTGAGTCTATGCCCATTCACTTTGAACACGTTTACGGTCTTCGTACTTCGGATTTCCACTGTACCATGAGGAAAAATATTAGTTACAACAAATGGACCAATCCATCGAGAACGAAGCTTACCTGGAAATAATCGAAGGCGAGAATTAAATAGAAGAACTTTCTGTCCAATGACAAAGTTCTTCCTTAAGATCATCTTATCATGAAATGCCTTTGATTTCTCCTTGTATATTCGACTTGACTCGTACGCATCATTCCGGATTTCGTCTAACTCATTTAATTGAAGCTTCCTTTGCTTCCCGGCAACACTCATGTCCATGTTGTAGGCTTTGATCGCCCAATAAGCTTTGTGCTCTAACTCTACTGGAAGACGGCATGGTTTCCCATAAATTAACCGAAATGGGGACATTCCAATAGGAGTCTTATAGGCAGTCCTATAAGCCCACAATGCATCGTTCAAGCGCATGCTCCAATCCTTCCTACTAGGACTCACAGTTTTCTCCAAAATTTGCTTCACCTCACGATTTGATACTTCTGCTTGACCGCTAGTTTGCGGATGATAAGGTGTAGACACCTTATGTGTGACATTGTACTTCCTAAGCAACGCTTCAAATGTTCGATTGCAAAAATGACTCCCTCCATCGCTAATGATTGCTCTAGGTATTCCAAATCTTGCAAAGATGTTACTCTTAATAAAATCTGAAACAACTTTTGAATCATTAGTTTTGGTGGCTTTTGCTTCCACCCATTTAGAAACATAATCCACAGCCAATAAAATGTACAGAAAACCATTTGAAGATGGAAAAGGTCCCATGAAATCAATGCCCCACACATCAAAGATCTCAACAACCAAAATAGGGGTTTGTGGCATTTGATTTCTTGGGCCCAAGTTACCTGTTCGTTGACAACGATCACATGTTGCACAAAACTCATACGCATCCCTAAACAGACTCGGCCAATAAAATCCACTCTCTAACACCTTAAGTGCTGTCCTCTTTGCTCCAAAATGGCCACCACATGCATAAGAATGACAAAAAGTTAGAATAGATTTAAACTCAGATTCGGGGACACACCTTCTAATTAATTGATCAGTGCAATATTTCCACAAATAAGGATCATCCCACTCGTAGTATTTGGCGGTTTTGACAAGCTTATCTTTCTGAGCACGTGTAAAATCATCCGGAATCTTTTTGATGACCTTGTAATTGATAATATCTGCATACCAAGGGTCAGTAATCTTTAATGAAAACAATTGCTCATCCGGAAAACTCTCACTTAAAGGGATGAGATCTTCCTCTGTGTTTGAATGCACAAGTCGGCTAAGATGATCTGCTACAACATTCTCACTCCCTTTTTTATCCTTGATCTCTAAGTCAAACTCTTGAAGTAGAAGTATCCATCGAATGAGTCGAGGTTTTGCATCCTTTTTTGTGAGTAGATACTTTAATGCTGCATGGTCAGAAAACACAATAATTTTAGTCCCAATCAGATAAGATCGAAATTTTTCTAAAGCGAATACAACAGCTAAAAACTCCTTCTCTGTTGTTGAATAATTCAACTGGGCATCATTAAGTGTCCGGGATGCATAATAAATGACATGAGGCACTTTGTTGACACGTTGCCCTAGAACTGCTCCGACTGCATAGTCTGAAGCATCGCACATCAACTCAAAAGGTAAACTCCAATCTGGTGGCATGATCACAGGAGCTGTGGATAACAACTCCTTAAGCTTGTTGAATGCTACCACACACTCTTTATTCATATCAAATGATACATCCTTTTGAAGCAAACGACACAACGGTCTAGAAATCTTTGAGAAGTCCTTCATAAACCTGCGGTAAAAACCTGCATGTCCCAGAAAAGAACGAACCTCCCTGACAGTAGTAGGGAGAGGTAAAGAACTAACAAGTTCTGCTTTAGACTTATCCACTTCAATTCCCTTTTCAGATATGATATGCCCTAGAACTAATCCATGAGAAACCATGAAATGACATTTTCCCCAATTTAAGACCAGATTAGTTTCTTGGCAACGTTTTAAAACTAGGGACAGATTATGTAGACATGTATCAAAAGAATCACCATAAACAGAAAAATCATCCATGAACACTTCAATTATTTTCTCAATCATATTAGAAAAGATACTCACCATACACCTTTGAAATGTGGCAGGTGCGTTGCAAAGTCCAAACGGCATCCTTCGATATGCAAATGTACCAAATGGACATGTGAAAGTCGTCTTTTCTTGATCCTCTGGAGCAACTGCAATTTGATTATATCCAGAATAGCCATCAAGAAAACAATAATGAGAATGACCAGCTAACCTTTCTAACATTTGATCAATGAATGGGACTGGAAAATGATCCTTGCGTGTGGTGTTGTTTATCTTCCGATAGTCTGTACAAACTCTCCAACTATTTTGCACACGTGTAGGCACTAGCTCATTAGCTTCATTCTTAACAACTGTGACTCCTGATCGCTTTGGAACTACGTGAACAGGGCTCACCCACTTGCTGTCTGAAATAGGATATATGATGCCAACATCAAGAAGTTTGATAACCTCTTTCTTGACGACCTCCATCATGAGAGGGTTTAAACGCCGTTGAGCTTCCCTTGTTGGTTTTGCACCTTCCTCCAACAGAATCTTATGCATACATGTAGCTGGATTTATACCTTTGATATCTGTAATGCTCCAAGCTATCGCAGTTTTATGATCCTTCAGTACCCGGATCAGTTTCTCCATCTCCTCTGCTGTGAGTTGTGATGATATGATGACTGGTAATGTTTCTTCCTCTCCCAAAAATGCATACTTCAAATATTCAGGAATCGATTTAAGCTCTAATTTTGGTGCCTGAATCACAGAAGGAAGATTTTTTTTGTTAGAAATAGGAAGAGAAATAAAATAGGCAGAAGATTTACCGTGAATTGGTGAAAGAGACTCAAGATCTGCCATAGTCTGAATTAATTCTTCATCAATGTGCTCGAAAGTATTAAGCTTTTCATGTGTAATGCTATGCACTAACACCTTTTCTAAATTACCTTGTCCCACACTTTCATTAAAACAATCCTGCACAAAATAGTCAAACGCATCAATAGAGAAACAAGATTCAAAATCATTAGGGTACCTCATAGCATCGAAGATTCTGAATTTGACAATTTCTCCATCAATTTCCATGGTCAAGGTACCATCATAGACGTCAATCTTTGTACGTGCCGTTCTAAGGAATGGTCTTCCCAATATAAGAGGAAGTGCAGTAGGCATAGGGTCATGTTCCATCTCAAGAACAAAAAAATCAGCAGGAAAAATAAGCTCATTCACTTGCACAAGTACATCCTCCAATAAGCCTTTCGGATATCTATTTGAACGGTCTGCCAACTGGATTATTACCTTTGTTTCCTTCAACTCTCCAAGGTTCAATGATTCATACACTGAATATGGCATCAGATTGATGGATGCCCCCAAATCACACAATGCTCTCCCAAACTCTTTCCCTCCAATTACACATGGAATGGTAAAGCTACCGGCATCCTTCAACTTTGGTGGTAGCTTCCTTTGCAAAACAGCTGATGCTTCCTCACTTAATGCCACAGTTTCTTGATCATTGAATCTCCTCTTGTTTGTACAAAGCTCTTTAAGGAACTTTGCATACTTGGGCACTTGTTTTATGGCATCTAAAAGAGGTAAGTTCACTTGGACTTTTCGGAAAGTATCCAAGATTTCCTTATCAGTTTGCTCTTTCTTTGACTTCATAAACCTGCGAGGGAAAGGAATAGGGACACATGAGTTAAATGAATTTTGAATTTCTTTTCTTACAGTATTAGAATTTTTTTATTTAATTCAACTGCTTTAGAAGACTTTTCAATTTCTGTTGAAGCTTCATCTTGCTCAAGATTTTTGGTTTGTAACTCCCCTTGTTGCATCCTTGGATGCTCAAAAACTTCTTTTCCACTCCTTAAAGTCATAGCATTTAACTGCTCCGCATTTGGATTGGTCACAGTTTGGCTTGGTAACCTTCCTGGTTGGTGTTGTTGCCCCATCAAACTTGCTAACTGACTCATTTGGCGCTCAAGGTTTTCAATTGCTTTGTCTGTTTTCTGTTGATGAGATTGAGTAGAGTTAGCTAAAGAAGCAATTAAATCCTCAAGAGACTTACTTGGAGCTTGTTGTTGTTGAGGCTGAAATGGTGCATGTGGTCTTGCTTGAAAGAAGCCAGGTGGACGGTTATAATTGTTAGGAACAGATTGTCCATTGTCTTGATTGTTCCATTTTAAGTGTGGATGATCGCGCCATCCTGCATTATAGTTGTTGGAATATGGATCATACTTTTGCCTTTGTTGCCCTTGAAATCCTCCTAATGCATTAGCTTGCTCAAGACCACCTTGATCCATCAACGAAGGGCACATGTCCGTGACATGTCCCATCATTGAACATACACCACACACTTGTTTTGGAGCCACAATAACCTGTTGCACAAGATTAGTCAAGTTAGCTAATTGTAATTCAATACTAGAATTAGCACTTACCTCGTTAACTTTCTTAAAAGGTAGCTCATCTCTCCCTCCAAATTGTCGTGTGTTGCCAGCAATGTTCTTTAATAATGCCTTAGCATTTATTGGTGTCTTGTCCATGAATGCTCCTCCACTGGCTGCATCAAGCATTATACGATCAGTACCACATAATCCTTCATAAAAATACTGTATTAAAAGATGCTCTGAAATTTGATGATTAGGACAAGATGCAACCAAATGTGTGAATCGCTCATAGTAATCTCCAAAGGGCTCTCCATGTTGTTGTCGGATTGCACATATGTCTTTCCTTATGCTTGCAGCTTTGGTGGCTGGAAAATATTGCTCCAAGAATGCTTGCTTCACCTGGTTCCAGGTGTTCATTGATCCCGGAGGTAAATTGTAAAGCCACTCCTTTGCCTTAGCTTCTAATGTAAATGGGAATGCTCTCAACTTGACTTGCTCCTCATTCACATTTGCTGGTCTCATTCCTGAGCATACTACATGAAACTCCATAAGATGCTTGTTGGCATCCTCTGTTGAGAACCCATGGAACTTAGGCAAATAGTGAATCATGCCGGACTTGAGCTCACATCCTCCTTCGTCATTTGGATATGTGATGCACAATGGTTGTTGATCCGTGTTTGGCGTTGCCAACTCCCTCAGAGTACGGTTGTCAGCCATGTCTCCTTGTGGTTTTTCCTCCTTTATTGAACTAAAATGTGGTGGAGACGATGATGATGGTACGGACACCAATGCTTGATTCTGTTTGATTTCTCCTCGAACCTTTCGAAGTATTTGTTCAGGCTCAGGATTGTAGGGAGCTATATCAATGCTTTCGGACCTTCGAGTTTGCATATACTACAAAAAGTACCTGAAATAAACCCAAAACCAAAAACACTAAATAGACAAGAAATAGAAAATAATACAAATAAATAAAAATAAAAATAAAAATAAAATATAAGCAATCAGAAATAACAATCCCCGGCGACACGGCGCCAAAAATTTGATAGTAATTTATAACGCACCACAAAGTAGCACACAATAATCCTATTAATTTTCCTTATTAACACTAAGATTTGTCAATTGTAGCATATGAAAATAAGGGTCTTTCCCGCAGAAGATTGTTTTATCCAAATACTTAAAAATGTCACAAAAACAGGGTGGCTGTCTCCACTGACCAGCCACCGAACAATAATTATTAAACTAACTTACACTTATCCAAATGCAACGAAATTTTATACTCATAAACTAGACACACAGTACGACAGTCTCACAAATTTTTGGGATTTTTGGAGTTGATTTGCTATTTAAATTAAATCGTACAAAAACAGTACAGAAACAGATTTTAAATAATACCAATAGATTTTAATTCACAAGTTAAGAAAACGAGTTAGGGGACATGTTATCCACCACCAAATAATCATGTAAGTATGTTATGTTTCATTCAAATCCCTTTTATTTCCGGATGAAGATGCTCAAGTTGGCTCACTGTTAGAACTCAACCTATTACTCTTTCTTACGTAGTATGTTAAGAGAATGGCGTTTTCAACTTAACTTAGTCCCTAGCATGCAATCTAGAATGGTGTGTTCATAGATTTAACAAGTAGAAATCATTAAGAATAAAAAGAGTTTGAGTCATCACAAGGCATCGTAAGTACTGGCGTTGTCTTACTTATCCTAGAAATCGGTTCACATGTTAACCACAATTAACAAGTGCTACTCTAGAACATATGTAGGTCCTCATTCAACAAGGGCAGGCAGACATATATTCATAGCATTAAAATCCTAAATATGCTCACTATGTATGCATCCATAGAAACACATAAAGAATTTATCAATGACATAAGTAGTGAAACAATTTTCATCCTTTCATAAAAGTCATTCAAACAAAATATCACAACATACTTACAATCATATTCGGGGATTCAAAACAGCCCCTATCTACTAAAAATTAGTTACACATAATTATCAAATTAAACCAAAAGTAAAGCATGAGTTTGAGAAGACAAAACCAAGAAAAATAGAGTGGAGTTTTGCTCTCTGCCGTGCTTCTTTCTCTCTGCGCCCTGCCTCGCACCTCTGCTCTCTGTGCTCTATCACTTCCTCTTCTGCCCGTCAGTCTCTCCCTTTGCTTCTTTTATTTTTTTTTATCTCTAACAGTTTTTTTTTCTTTCGTTTCTGTTCTCTCCGTCTTCTCTCTTGTCCGAGTCTTTTTATTCATGCGAGCTGCCTTGCTGCAAGAGGCAGCTTTCCTTTTCTTTATTTTCTTCCACGCTGCCAAGCAGCTGTTATTCCGCACCTTTCACGTTCCCTGCACCTTGCTTTTGCTGCTTCTGCCCCCGTCCTCTTCCTTTTCTGCGCCTCACGTCAGTTCTCTTCTCTCCCTCACGCTGCCAAGGCAGCTTTTCTCTTCTTTTTTTTATATCTTTCTCCTGCAGTCCGAGTGCTCCCCTATTTCTTTTGCTTTTATGCTTCTTCTTCCATCCCATTATTCTTCTTTTCCTTTTCTTATTCCTTCCACTCTTCCTTTTATTCTTTCTTTTGTTTTGTTTTTGTATTCCTTCTTTTCTTTTTGCTGAGCCTCACACTGCAAGAGAATAACAAAAGTTCTTTTTCTGCTGCCCAAGGGCAGCTGCACTGCTCTTTTGCTTTCACATGCACGTTTTCTGCCTTTTGCTTTCATCGAAAACCTGCAAATGCAACCTCATAAAATAAACTGGCAGAAGGAATAAGAAATCATGGCCAACTTATAAAAAGAATGTTACACATTAATACTGAAGGTTAGAAATTAATGAAATACAAGACCCTTAACAAACTCAAAGAAATTAATGAAATACAAGACCCTTAACACAATGTAAGGTAAAATGCCACAATTTTAACACAAAAACATCACAAAGACTTTAGAAATGGATGATATAAATGCATGAAATATATGAGTGATCACTTAACAGTTCGCTTATTCGACATTTCATCTTCAGCAGCTTCGATCTTGCCAACTTCATCCTTGATTGCTCTATCTATGGCAGCTGAGAAATCAAACTCAAGTAGTTTCTTCATTTTTGGCAAGCAGCCTAAACCGTGGCCTATGCCACTTGTTTGTACCATACTTGACCAATCTCGAAACTACTGAGCATCAATCAACGTTATACCGTCAAAGACCCAGAAGAGTTTCCCTCAAACTAGGAGGCCAATCACAGCGCGACACGTGTTAACATCAGAAGCCAATCATAGCGTGACACGTGTCAACATCAGAAGCCAATCACAACACGACACGTGTCAATGTCAAAATGAAACTAGAAACTCTCTTCTATAAATAGAGATCATGTTCTCACAATATTTCTGAATGTCATTTGTACTAAATCATTCACTAGTACTCACTAAAGGAAAGCTTGAACCTATGTACTTGTGTAAACCCTTCACAATTAATGAGAACTCCTCTACTCTGTGGACGTAGCAAATCTAGGTGAACCATGTATATCTTGTGTTTGCTTCCCTATCTCTATCCATTTACATACTTATCCACACTAGTGACCGGAGCAATTTAGCGAAGGTCACAAACTTAACATTTTCTGTTGTACTAACGTCCTCACTAATTTTGTGCATCAACATTTGGCGCCGTCTGTGGGAACGACACTTATTCCCACTCTCTTCAGCTTTGTTAAGCTGTTTTCCACCATTCGTACACTCTCTTTTGACTAGGTATCCCTTTCTAACATAGGGAGCGAAGGAAGCCACAACACACAGAATGACACCCTTCTTGCACCTGGTGCGAAACAACGAAGGAAGGAACAAAAGAAGTTTTCTCTTTAGGCTAAAGTTGATGAGCTGGAAGCTCAGAACAATAAGATAACGATGAAGAATGAGATCCTCCAAGAGCAGTATGAGAAGGTCTTCGAGATGCTCCACGAGGCTAGATATACTAAAGCACACGAGCTTATCACCCTTGTGGAAGTCAACCATCAACTGGGTGCCTCCCAACACGGAGGGTCATTCGCCCTTGAAATGGGTATTCTTGTTGAAGAGCGAGCTACTAATCGAAATGGTGACCAACATGAGACTTTTCTCAACCCAGCTGCTTCGACCCGAAGCAGGAGGAGTGGAGGAAAGCACCTCCTTACAGAATGAGTAGAAGGATCGAAAGCCGTCTTTCGTGAATGTCGAGACTTTCTAAAGCAATGTCGAGAAAATCCCATCCATATAGGCTCGAAGATCAATGACCCAATGGTTTCTGAAAGACTCGGTCCCCTTCCATGTCCCAAGCAAGCTACCAATTTGAGGAAGGGGCAACAAGTCCTAGAGAAACACGAAGGTATAGGGGACTCAGAGATGTTCCGACAGACATACCTTAGAAGTCAGTATGGCGAGTCCAGGGAAAAATCACATGCTCTTGATCAAACCTTCCTACTTTCAAGAGGAGATGGAGATTTACGAAAGAAAGCTCCAGTGGTACATGACTCCACTCGAGACCCTCTTGTCCTACAGCTCCTTAAGGAAGTAAACAAGTTGAAGGCCAACGACAAGTTGAGATACCTTATTGGAACCAACCTAGGCCTGGCCCTCTTACAATGAGGATCCTCGACACCCCTTCCAAGCAAAGACAAAGCAGAAGCTTGGCTTGCAACTCTATACTGGAAAGAAATACCCAATTGAACACCTTAACCTCTTTGACTCTACCATGGCATACCAAATGCACACCGACGAAGAGCGATGTCTTATCTTCCCCTCTACTCTCTCTGGCAGAGTTCTAAACTGGTATTGTCGTCTTCCACCTGAGACAGTAGACTTATTTGAGGAATTGAGGAAACTGTTTGTTTCTTAACACATTTTCCAGACCGATCGCTTGCACTCTGCGGATGACTTGTACACTATTCACCAAAAGCCAGATGAGTCATTACGTATGTATGTTGGCCGCTTCAGCCATGAGTATTCTCGCTGCGTTGAGGTAGATGACAAGACTGCCCTCAAGAGAAACCCCCCACAACCATAAGTATTCTGGCCATTTCAAGCCTACGTGATTGTTTCTTCAAGTACATGATCAATGCCAACACTTGGAAGACTTACTCTGAGGTGATGGCACAAGCTTACAACCATGCCTCCGCCGAGGCAAGGACATATCAAGAGAACCCCCCCACAGCCACCCCTTATCAACAAGTAGGGAGTGGAAGTCAGATCCAACCAAATGAGAATACCTCGACCTTCCAAACAGCAGCGGTGCCTCCCCCTGCCTTACTTAATACTTTGCCAAGTCAACAAACATATGAATCACAGGGCAAAAGGAAAGATTTCCATCATCACCAGTCTCATTTTAGTAAAAGGAGTAAGAGACACTACCGCGATAACCAAGGGTATCGTCATGATAATCCCCGACCCCAGGCGTCAACATAGTGGGTCAAGCACGTGTCAGGACAGCCCCTACCCCGAGGTATGAGGCATACACACATTTGAATGCCACATGCGTGGCCATTTACCCCAGCATAGCACACCTAATATCGAAGCCAAAGCCGAGGCACCAGGATTACAAGCCCACGAAGAACACATGCACGTTTTGCTGCTACCACGAGCATAACGGCTATGACGGTGAAAAGTGTATCTCCCTTCGTGATCATATTGAAGCTTTGGCACGTGAAGGAAAAATTGATCAATTCCTCCTTCACCCTCCAATGAGTAACTGTAACCAACGCCATGTAAATGTGATATATTCCATAAGTGGTGGCACACCCATATCTAAATCTTTCAATAGGGCCATGAAAAATAGTGAACGAGCTTTAAGGTATGGCCACCAAGTGTTTCATGTCGAAGACATCAGGGGAGGTAAGTATCAAAATCCTAACTGGGATCCAATATGTTTCTACCCTGAGGAAGAAAGAGGTATCATCTACCCTCACAACGACCCACTGATCGTGGAAGCTCACATAGCCAACTTTGAAGTACGACGAATCCTAGTAGACATGGGGGCTTCGGTCAATATTATGTTTGCTGAAGCTTTCAGGGCACTTAATGTAGCTGAACACTTGCTTGATCGCTCGATTTCCCCTCTGATAAACTTCTTAGTGATATCGTGCTCATTTGGGAAGCATACACTTACCTTTCATCATTAGTACAGGCCCTTACACAGCTACCATTACCACTAACTTCCTGGTGGTTAATTGCCCAACGACATACAATGTCATCTTGAGACGCACATACATCATTGATCTCAAGGCCATGGTATCCACACATATGTTGTTGATGAAATTTCCAACCCCCTATAGCAATGGTTACATCAAAGAAGATCAAGTTAGTGCACAATCATGTTACAACACTTCGGTCAAGCAACAACACATGCATGTGCCCAAGGAAACCCTTTCTATACATGACCAAGTCATAAAGACCAGCCCAGACGAAGCCAACTTGGATCTTCACGGTGGCAATAGTCAACCCGATGATCATCGAGATGACTCTTTCACCTAGCAAGCACAACCCGCTGAAGAGTTGGAGAAGGTCTCTATCTGAAAAGATTATTTGGATCGCAGGCACTACTTTGTCACCACCCATTCGGTTGGCATTGATCTCTTTTTTGCAAGAGAACATTGAGGTCTTTGCGTGGTCATATGAAAACATGCCAGGCATATCTCCCGATATCATCTGTCATCGCTTAAGTATTGACCCCAAGACCAAGCCAGTGAGAAAGAAGCAAAGATCTTATGACGTTGAACGGTACGAAGCAATGAAGGCAGAAGTTGAAAAACTCAAAGGCATAGGCTTCGTCCGCAAAGTTAATTATCCAACATGGGTAGTAAATGTTGTCCTTGTTAAGAAGAATCCGACCAAGGAAAGTCTCATGCTCCAAAAGGTCTTGTGGATAATGTGTGTCGATTACACCGACCTAAACAAAGGATGCTCGAAGGATAGTTTTCCTCTTCCTCTCATAGACAAACTTATAGACTCTACGGCAGGGTGTGAACTCCTGAGCTTCATGGATGCTTAGGATACAACCAAATCCTCATGAACCCTCCGGACCAAGAACACACAGCCTTCATTACTGATAGGGGACTATATTGCTATAAAGTCATGCCCTTCAGCCTAAAGAATGTAGGAGCGACTTATCACAGACTGATCAATGCAATGTTTGCCGAACAGATTGGGAAGAGTATGGAAGTTTACGTTGATGATATGCTAGTTAAGAGCAAACATGCTAACCAAGACATCACCAACCTATCTGAAACTTTCACGATTCTGAAGAGGGATCGAATGAGGTTCTTCGGCGTAGGCTCTGTCAAATTCTTAGGCTTCATGATAAGCCAACGAGGCATTGAGGCTAATCCCGAGAAGATCAAAGCAATCATCGACATGAAGGAACTGGTAACTTCAAAAGACATCCAGAACCTTACTAGCAAGGCGGCAGCCTTAACTAGGTTCATTTCTAAGGTAACAGACAGATGTGCTCATTTCTTTAAAGCACTTAAGGGAAGTAAGAAGTACATTACATAGACTGATGAATGTGCTGAGGCATTCAAGAACCTCAAAGACTACATAAGTAAAGCCCCCCTGCTCTCTAAACCTGAGGTTGGTGACACTCTCATTATCTATCTGTCGGTATCGGCTTCAGCAGTAAGTTCTGTTTTCATTCGAAATGATGGTAATGTCGAACAGCTTGTTTACTACGCTAGCAAGGCCTTACAAAATACGGAGACACGATACTCTAACATTGAGAAATTGGCTCTAGCATTGGTCATGTCTGCTCGAAAACTTCGCCCTTACTTCCAAGCACACTCCATCATCGTGCTTACAAATCATCCTCTTCGACAGATACTCCAAAGTCCTGACACTTCCAGGTGAATGATCAAATGGGCGATAGCATTGGGTGAGTTTGACATCTCATACCAACCAAAGGCAGCTGAGAAGGGCTAAGTAGTGAAAGACTTCATCGTCGACTTCACATATCCTGTTGACATTGTTTCTATGCCTAAAGAAGTGGTTTCATTACCCTCGGAAGCTCAGAAAATAGAACCAACAGCCCCAATATGGAGTTTATATGTTGATGGCTTATCCAACCAACAGGGTTGTGGAGCAGGACTAGTCCTTACGACCTCTAACAAAATGGCGATGGAGTATGCTTTACGTTTCAAATTCAAGGCGTCGAACAATGAGGTCCAATATGAAGCCCTCCTAGCAGGCTTATGTTTGGCCAAACACCTTGGGGTTAAACGAATTGATATCTTCAGTGACTCCCAAATGGTGGTTCACCAGGTCACCAACAACTTTAACGCTAAGGATATCTCCATGGCAGCATATCTAGCATGAACACAATTGTTGCTCTAGCACTTCCATTACTAGATCACCCAAATTCCTCGAACGGAAAACAGTCATGCAGATGCTTTGGCTCACCTCTCCTCAGCGGTGGAAGACAAGATTGGGAGAAAAATTCAAGTCGAATTGTTGGCAGCACCAAGCACCATGGCTGCGGAAGTGTGCCACTTACAACAAGGGGATAGTTGGATTACCCCGATTTATAGATTCCTTGCTCATGGCACCTTTCCAAATG
Organism: Malus sylvestris; assembly: GCF_916048215.2. Taxonomy (NCBI): domain Eukaryota; kingdom Viridiplantae; phylum Streptophyta; class Magnoliopsida; order Rosales; family Rosaceae; genus Malus; species Malus sylvestris. The sequence continues at coordinate 103,537 of NC_062273.1, forward strand.
ACAAAGTCTAAGCTAAGCATATTCGATACAAGGCTACCCGTTACTTGATCATTAATGACCAACTCTACAAGCGGGGTTTTAACCTACTATACCTAAGATGCCTTATGCCTGCAGAGGCGGAAACTGTCATTCGGAAAATACATGAAGGAGTAAGCGAAGATCATGCTGGATCTCGATCTCTAGCACACAAGACTTTTCGCCAGGGATATTACTGGCCAACACTCCACCAAGATGCCATCAGAATATCCCGCTCATGTGATAAGTGTCAACACTATGCAACTATTCCTTACTCCCCTTCTGAGCCGCTCACTCCTATGATCAGCCCTTAGCCCTTCGCCCAATGGGGACTTGATTTGATCAGCCCAATGCCTGCATGGAAGGGCAAGGTTCGCTATGCAATGGTTGCAGTTGACTACTTCACAAAGTGGGTCAACGTAGAACCCTTAGCAACCATTACTAAGGCAAAACTAGAAGACTTCATATGGAAGAACATCATTTGCAGATTCGGCATTCCCAATGCGATAGTCACTGACAACGGGTGACAGTTCAACAACAATATAATTCAGGATGTTCTGTTCTAAGTTCAACATCAACTTATGTTTTGCCTCCCCAGTTCATCCCTAGTCTAATGGATAAGTTGAAGCCATCAACAAAATAATCAAGCGAATTTTGAAAACCAGCTTGGACAAGGCTAAAGGTTGTCGGCCAGAATTTGTACCCTAAGTTCTTTGGTCATACCGCACTTTGTATCGGACATCAACAGGGGAAACCCCATTCTTACTTGCCTTTGGTATAGAGGCAGTTGTCCCAGTTGAGCTTAAGCAAGCAACGTTCCGAGTCCAGAACTACGTGCAAAGCGAAAATGACAAACAACTTATCCTCAACTTAGATCTAGTCAAGGAACACAGAAACCAGGCTCACTTGAGGAATGTCGCCTACAAGCAGCACATCTCTAGCTATTATGACTCAAAGGTCAAACCTTGTTCTTTCAAAGTGGGGGACTGGGTATTGAAGAAAAGATTACTCTGCGACAAAGTCCCGAGTGAAGGAACACTTAGTCCAAATTGGGATGGACCGTTTGAAGTTGTTAGCATTAGTCGCCCTGGCTCCTACAAGCTTAGAAGCTCAGATGGCAAGACCCTTGGCCATCCATGGAACGCTGATCACTTGAAGTACTATTACAAGTAAACTCACATTGTACAAATGTTAAGCTTCAGCCGTTTGGCATCCTATGTAATGAAGACTATTTGGCATGAATTCAATAAAGAGGTGATTTAGACAACTCAGTCCTAATCATCTTACATTCCTAGCAATGAAACACTCGGGTTCAAAGCTTCAACATGAATGTTTTCAACATGAAACAAAGTCTAAGTATATGTCAACAAGACTATACAAATAAACGAATAGCTTCACAGTATATTCGTTCAGTCATACATTCCAACACATTCATACATAAGCCAACTGTGCTTTGAAAGGGTTCAACATACTTTGTGTCATTCGACACATGCTACAATGTGCCTAGACACCTTGCCCTTATTCTCACCAACCAGGTGATGAAATGTGAAGAAAGAACTCATCTTCATGCCACCAACCAGGTGATGAAATGTACAACCCGTACTCTCCTTCATGCTACCAACTAGGTGATGAAATGCATAACCCGTACTCTAATATAATTTGGCAACTTACCACTTATGCCACTAACCAGGTGAAGAAGGAACTCATCTTCATGCCACCAACCAGGTGATGAAATGTATAACTCGTACTCTCATTCATGCCACCAACTAGGTGATGAAATGTACTACTCGTACTCTAATATCATTTGGCAACTTGCCATTCATGCCATCAACCAGGTGATAAAATGTACAACCCGTACTCTCCTTCATGCCACCAACCAGGTGATGAAATGTACAACCAGTACTCTAGTATCATTTGACAACTTGCCACTCATGCCATCAACCAGGTGAAAAAGGAACTCATCTTCATGCCACCAACCAGGTGATGAAATGTACAATCCGTACTTTAATATCATTTGGCAACTTGCCATTCATGCCACCAACCAGGTGAAAAAGGAACTCATCTTCGTGCCACCAACTAGGTGATGAAATGTGATGAAAGGTGATGAAGGAACTCACCTTCATACCACCAACCAAGTGATGAAAACAACTCACCATTCATTCCACCTACCAGAAGACGAGTGGTACAACTTGTACATGTGAACTCCTAGCATTCACAAATAATCAAAAACCCTCAAGCTTGACAACTCAACTAGGGGAACACTTATGCTCAACAAGAGTTATAGTCACCAACAAAGTCTTATTGCAAGCCAACAACAATTTCAGTGCATGGCATACGAAGATCAAGTTATTCAGCCCTCTTGCATCTGCTTCAGACATTTCCCCTCTGTAACAATGCAAACATTACAACTCGTAGAAAGCTTCACACTCTTGATAAAGACAGTGTGAAGCAAAACCAATTTATGGTGCCAACAAAAGCTTCATCAAAGGAGTTCAACCATAATTTTCAAAACCTTCACACACTTTTGATAAAGACAGTGTGAAGCAAAACCAATTTATGGTGCCAACAAGAGCTTCATCAAAGGAGTTCAACCACAATTGTCAAAAGCTTCACACATTCTTGATAAAGACAGTGTGAAGCAAAACCAATTTATGGTGCCAACAAGAGCTTCATCAATGGAGGGTAACCACAATTCTCAAAAGCTTCACACACTCTTGATCAAGACAGTGTGAAGCAAAACCAATTTATGGTGCCAACAAAAGCTTCATCAATGGAGGGCAACCACAATTCTCAAAAGCTTCACACATTCTTGATCAAGACAGTGTGAAGCAAAACCAATTTATGGTGCCAACAAAAGCTTCATCAATGGAGGGCAACTACAATTCTCAAACCTTCAAAGCAAATTCAATTTATATGGTTCATCCAAACCTTCAACTACTACAAGGTGTGGCTTGCATCACAATCTCTTGCCCAACAATGTGGAAGCAAAATTTGTATATGTTGTCTCTCCCACATTTTCAAATTTCTAATTTCCCAAAAAAAAAAGGGAAATTCAACAAAGCTTCATCAATGGAGGACAACTACAAATTTTCAAAAGCTTCACACTATCTTGATCAAGATAGTGTGAAGCAAAATCAATTCGTGGCACCCAACAAAGCTTCATCAATGGAGGACAACTATAAATTCTCAAAAGCTTCACACTATCTTGATCAAGATAGTGTGAAGCAAAATCAATTCATGGTACCTAACAAAAGCTTCAACTCCAAAGCTTCACCTATAAAAGCTTCACCCATAATAGCTTCACCTACAAAAGCTTCACCCATAAAAGCTTCACCAACAAAAGCTTCACCCACAAAAGCTTCACTCACAATAGCTTCACCTACAAAAGCTTCACCCATAAAAGCTTCGCCCACCACAAAAGCTTCACCCACAAAAGCTTCATCCACAATAGCTTCACCTACAAAAGCTTCACCCACAAAAGCTTCACCCACAAAAGCTTCACCCACCACAAAAACTTCACCTACAAAAGCTTCACCCACAATAGCTTCACCTACAAAAGCTTCACCCATAAAAGCTTCACCCACAAAAGTTTCACCCACCACAAAAGCTTTACCTACAAAAGCTTCACCCATAAAAGCTTCACCAACAAAAGCTTCCCCAACAAAAGCTTCACCCCACCACAAAAGCTTCACTCACAAAAGCTTTCTCCACCACAAAAGCTTCACCCACAAAAGCTTCCCCCACCACAAAAGCTTCCCCCACAAAAGCTTCACCAACAAAAGCTTCACCCATAAAAGTTTCACCAACAAAAGCTTTACCCACCACAAAAGCTTCACCCACAAACGCTTCACCTATAAAAGCTTCACCTACAAAGCTTCAACACAAAAGCTTCACCTACAAAATCAATTCATGGTACCCAACAAAGCTTCAACCTCAAAGCTTCACCTATAAAGCTTAATATATATTCGGAAATTCGCAAATTCAAAAGTTCAAAAATTTGAAAATTCAAAAAAAAAAAAAATTGCCTAGGCCTCCTCTTCTTTGGGCCTAACAACTTTCATAACAAATATATATATGAAGGAGGAGTTTTGGGCTACCACTTAGAAAGGAAAATGGTGAAGTTTTGTTACTTTGGAAACTTGGCTACTAGCAAGACACCTCCTTCGTCAACTCCCTCGATCGGAGACTTGGGGGACTCCTACCATATGCTACTGCACCTTGATACTCGGAAGTCTCACGACCACTCAGTGGTTTGGATTTTTTCAAGTCTCCAACCGAGAAGTTTTTCTCACTCGAGAAATTAAGAGAGCACTACCTCAACCTACATGCTTCACTCACAAAGCTTCAACATACAAGCTTCAACAAAAGGAAAAATTCAAAGAACTTAGTGAAGAAAGCCTTGGTGTATTTAACATAATACGTTGAAATGAAGCAAAGCTTGTTTATTGATATCTCCGATAAGTTACAAATATGTACATATACATGAATCAAAATAAACAAACAAGAGGGAGCATTCACAAAGGATGCTCAGGAGAAGTCTCAGCAGTCGGCAGAGCCCCAGAAAGAAGAGGCACCAGAAGGTGATTATTCGGAGTCTCAATACTAGGCAGAACCCCAGAATGAGGAGGCACCAAAAGTTGATCATTTGGAGCTTCATTATGCAATACAGCCCCAGAAGACGAAGGCAATAAATGTCTTTAGAACAAACCCACAAACCTTTGATGATCAAGTAAAATTTAACCATCAGATTCCTGCAGCTGGTCGAGCTTCATCTTCATGTTTGTAGCATAGTCATGTGCGAGCTTGTGCAACTGTTTATTCCCATGCTTGAGGCCTCTGATCTCCTGTTTGAGACTTATCACTTCAGCCGCCAATGATTTAACTTGGCAAGTTCGAGCAAATAACCGTTGGGCCATATTAGACACAAAACCTGCACACTAAACACTGAGAGCCAAAGAATCCTTAACAGCCAAATCATCAGACCGTTTGGAAAGTAGTATGTTATCTTTGGGAGTGAGAAGGTTCCTGGCCATCACCACAGCGGTCATATCATTCTTCATCACAAAGTCCCCAACGGTAAGAGGACCAGTAGGGGATAAGAAGGATGGGCGTCATACGTTGTCTTGAGAAGGCATGGTTGCCTCTTCACCAAAGTTCAAGTCAAAACGACGGTCGGATGGGCCAGACATTCTCAGAAATGATGAAGGAAAAATAAGGTGTAATAAATCTCCGAAGTAAGGGGAAAATTCCTACAAGCAATAACTTTCTGAATGTACTTCTTGCACACAATTGGTGCCCTTATAAAAGAAAATGCAACAGGGTCGTTGGTTCAAAAATCGTAGAGGCACCACTCTCCAGATTCCGAAGAGACACCATTTTCCACATGCAACATCAGCTCATCGGGTACCACAAATAACTTTGCCAAAGATCTCTAACAAAGTTTAGACACATAAATTTTGAAGGTCCAGCTACCCTACTATTACCCACAAGGGTAAAGGAACAGCACCACTACTTGATAACTAGAAAGTCCTAATGTGTGTCAACCTCCATGCTTCGTGGCAAGGCAGACTGGCAAAAATGCCTAACCTTTACTCATATTCGAGAAAACACTCCCAACAAGATTGCTTGCTTAAAAATCGAAGAGACACCGTTCTCCAAATCTTGAGAGCCAGACTCCTAACAGGATTACATGCTCAAAAATCGAAGAGGCACCGCCCTCCGAATCTCGAGAGCCAGACTCCCAACATGATTACTTTCTCAAAAATCGAAGAGACAATGCTCTCCGAATCTTAAGAGTTAGACTCCTAACAAGATTGCTTTCTCGAAAATTGAAGAGGTACCATTCTCTGAATCTCGAGAGCCAGATCCCCAATAAGATTGCTTGTTCAAAAATCGAAGAGGTACCGCTCTCCAAACTTCGAGAGCCAGATTTCCTTGGATAAAGCTTGTCTGCAATACCACTTTTTCCAGATTTCCAGATACCACATACCACTTTTTCAAAGTGCTCTGACAAAGTTAAAACACGTGAAGCTTACAGCTCCCACTACATTGCTATGACCAAGAAGGGTAAAGGAATAACACTACTACTTGTTGTTAGGGAGACTCCTACATATGTTGACCTTTATCCTTCACAGCCATGCAAACCTGCAAATAAAAAAAAATGCTCAACTTTTCTTCACATCCGAGAGGGCACTCTTTGCAGAGTCTCTCGAAATACTCAGCTTCTTTTCCCCCCGATAATACCTCTGCAAATAAGCCACATCAAAACAAGAGTATCTCATATCATCAGGGTTAAAAGTAAGAGTATCCCATATCATGTTTTTTTCCTGTCTTTTCCTTTGGCATTGTTTTTACCTGCAAGACAAGGAGAAAGAGAGCATTCAGTCAACACTTGGAATCAAGCTTCCAGTCAGAAACTGACTGCCTGGAACCTCTTGCCTTATTACTTACCTGACATTGCTCTCGAGTACTCATCTTCAACATCTTATGCTTTCAGAGAAGATACCACAACTGCCTGAGGAACAGATAGGGCAAGTGAGAATGATACAAGGAAGCATGTGGGGACAAGCGTAACAGAACACGTGTTGATACATCCACTACTTTGTCAACAGCAAAAGTATCCTATATCATTAGGGTCGAACGTACTCTAGATTTGATGTACTTGTTTTGACCCTCAAATTCTTGAGTTGGCCTTATACTCTGGAGGAAACCAGAAAACCCTCCAGCCCAGTTCAAGAATAAGCCTGTGGAAAGTTACTTTTTCAAAAGCAAAAGTATCTCATATCATCTCTTCTCCATTTGCTTCTCATTATCCTTGTTGCTATTTACGACATAAGGAGAAGAAGAACAATCAACCGGAAGCCGAAGTCGAACCTCCGATTCAAGTTGCTTGCTTAGAAGTCTGATTGCTTACCTTGTCTGTTACCTCATTCGGCAAATCTCCTAGCTCGGTGACTTGGGGAAAACTACAAGTAAGCCTCAAGTGAAATTGATACATTACCTTGTGCATCTTCATCGGTTAAAGATACCATCCCTGGATGAAGGAAAAGTACTTCCAGAGAAGATGCCACATTGGTACTTAGAAGTTTCGTGATTACTCAATGGCTTGGATCTTGCAAGTCCACAACCGAGGAACTTCCCTCACTCGGGAACTTAGGGGAGTACTGTTTGTACCATACTTAACCAATCCCGAAACTACTGAGCACCAGTCAACGTTATACCGTCAAGGACCCAGAAGAGTTTCCCTCCAACTAGAAGGCCAATCACAGTGCGACACATGTCGACATGAGAAGCCAATCATAGCGCGACACGTGTCAACATCAGAAGCCAATCACAACACGACACGTGTCAATGTCAGAATGAAACTAGAAACTCTCTTCTATAAATGGAGATCATTCTCTCACAATATTTCCGAATGTCATTTGTATTAAATCATTCACTAGTACTCACTAAATGAGAGCTTTAACCTATGTACTTGTGTAAACCCTTCACAATTAATGAGAACTCCTTTACTCCGTGGACGTAGCCAATCTAGGTGAACCCACGTACATCTTGTGTTTGCTTCCCTGTCTCTATCCATTTACATACTTATCCACACTAGTGACCGGAGCAATCTAGCGAAGGTCACAAACTTAACATTTTCTGTTGTACCAAAGTCCTCACTGATTTTGTGCATCAACACTGTAGACATCGAAATTTCGGTAAATAAATGTTGACCGATAAATCAAAGTTTCGACGCTCATGTATTACATAAATTTTACACGTAGCGTATGTCTAAACAAAAAATCGAAATAAGTTGGAAAAGTCATCAAATAGGACACGTGTCAACACCTGCCAGAAATGACTTATTTCATATGGAATATTATATTCAAAATTAGGCCTTGGAAAATTCTATAAATAGAAGCCAAATTCATTCATTTAGGGAACCAATTTTCATATTACACCTTGAAGCTCTGAAGCTCTGAAACTCCAAAGCTCTCAAGCATCCAGGTTCTCGAAGGATCAAGAAAGCCTTCTTCGTTCTTCGTTCATCGTTCTTCAAGATCAAGCCCCGACGGCCCTTGAAGAAAGCGTTCTTCGTTCATCGTTCTTCCAAGATCAAGCCCCGACGGCCCCTTGGATCAACAATCATCCACCTTCAAGATCAAGCCCCGACGGCCCTTGAAGAAAGCGTTCTTCGTTCATCATTCTTTTAAGATCAAGCCCCGACGGCCCTTGGATCAACAATCATCCATCTTCAAGATCAAGCCCAAAAGCCCTTGAAGAAATCCGCACAACCGTTCTTCAAGTTCAAGGGCTTTTGGGCTTGATCTTGAAGATGGATGATTGTTGATCCAAGGGTCGTCGGGGCTTGATCTTGGAAGAACGATGAACGAAGAACGCTTTCTTCAAGGGCCGTCGGGGCTTGATCTTGGAAGAATGATGAACGAAGAACGCTTTCTTCAAGGGCCGCCGGGGCTTGATCTTGAAGGTGGATAATTATTGATCCAAGGGCTGTCGGGGCTTGATCTTGGAAGAACGATGAACGAAGAACGCTTTCTTCAAGGGCCGTCAGGGCTTAATCTTGAAGAACGATGAACGAAGAACGAAGAAGGCTTTCTTGATCCTTCGGGAACCTGGATGCTTGAGAGCTTCGAAGTTTCAGAGCTTCAGAGCTTCAAGGTGTAATATGAAAATTGGTTCCCTAAATGAATGAATTTGGCTTCTATTTATAGAATTTTCCAAGGCCTAATTTTGAATATAATATTCCATATGAAATAAGTCATTTCTGCCAGGTGTTGACACGTGTCCTATTTGATGACTTTTCCAACTTATTTCGATTTTTTGTTTAGACATACGCTACGTGTAAAATTTATGTAATACATGAGCGTCGAAACTTTGATTTATCGGTCAACATTTATTTACCGAAATTTCGATGTCTACAAACACCACTCGACTTTCTCTGCCCATGCTGAGCCAATCCTTAGCTTCAATCAAGCCGAGCAGCATAAGCAATGGCCCCTACCACACCACCTCCTTGGCTCATGCCAAGCCGACTCCTGGCTTCTACCAGTCGACGTGTCGCACTACCCCGACAACTGCCCTGTGGCAACACTACCCAAGAAGAAGACAAGGAGAATTAACATCGATGCAGCGCAGAGAAGGAAAAAAAATCAACGAAAGACGATTCTTTGCACGGGCAAGATGTAGAAGATTGCTAAAGGAGGGGGAACAAATATCCTCTAAACTTTCTTTCTCTTGTAAGGTAGAATGATGCGAAAATTAACTTAACACACAAATTAAAACCTTCTTTTGACAATTGTAGTATATATATAAGTAGGGATCATTCTAGACCGGGGATTATGAGGGATTGCTAATCAACTCTGAATTGACTCAGAAACACAAAAATAAACTTAAAAACACTTAACTAGACTCTAATGACTCAAAACAAACTTAAAAGACTCAAAACAGCTTAAAACAATTAATTAGACTCAAACTAGACACTAGGAATGACTTTGGACGAAAATTGGTTTTAACTTAACTCAAAACACTTAAAAACACAACTAGGACAAATTCTAACTAATTAGACACTCTAAGTAAATGGGGATTTGGTTTTGGACGAATTTAAGTAAAAACAAGTAAGTAAAGACTTAAAACAGATTTTGGATGAATTTGGTGATTTGAATGGATGATGGGCTAGCTAGAAGGTCTTTCTCCACACATGACACACTTGCATATAAAACGATTTCCAGTTGCTTTTCAATAAACCATGAACCTCAACACCCCAGATTAATTAGGTATGCTTAAATTAATCCTCATATTTTCCTTATGTCATTGAATTGGACGGAAATAGCGTGTCGCAATCAAATTACTCTTCAAAAGTTCCCTACATGAAAGCGCATAATAGAGATACAATCAAAGATCATTAAGTTCTATGAAAATCATAAGTATTGACAAGGCATTCGTAACTATGAAAGCGCATGATACTTATGCCAGGAATTTACTTAACACGATTGTGACTAGCAACCTCCACTACTCATGAATATAAGTTTGTAACGATTAGGTGAAATTCCCTTATATCCTAGCATCAGATTTATGCATGCAAATTAAGTGTGCACTCTCAACCCACATACACAAACAAGCTTAATTCAAACAGATAAGTAAATTGAATTCACAATTTATGGAATCACAACTGGATGTAATCAAATTATATTGCAAGTATAATCATGGTTTCGAAATTCCCCTAGCCAAGAAGGGTATAGTTCCTCATACTCACAAAACAAGGATTATTAAACTTAAACATTGAAAACAAAAGAAAGATTACACCTAAAACGTTCCAGCAACTCTAACTTGAATAGGAAGCACGTCCAAGGGCTTTCATTCTTCTTCTTTGTTGCGGCACAAGGGTTGGGTGAAGGTTTGGGTGGTGGTTTTTATGGACGAATGGCTGAAAGTATGTATGGTGGTGAATGGGTGCAGCTGGAAGTGGATGGATGTGTAGAATGGTGAATAGATTGTGGTAGAGGATGGATGAAATCTGGTGAAGGATGGATTATTTGAATGGTGTGGCAAAAGCTTTTATTTATAGGAGAAGGAAAGGCATAGGGGACAAGGAAGGGTTATGACACAAAGTGAAAGGTAAAGAGAAAGTTATGACACAAAGTGAAAGGGAAAGGGAAAGTTATGACACAAAGTGAAAGGTAAAGAGAAAGTTATGACACAAAGTGAAAGGGAAAGGGAAAGTTATGACACAAAGTGAAAGGGAAATGGAAAGTTATGACACAAAGTGAAAGGTAAAGAGAAAGTTATGACACAAAGTGAAAGGGAAAGGGAAAGTTATGACACAAAGTGAAAGGAAAAGGGAAAGTTATAACACAAAGTGAAGGGGTAAAGTGAAAGTTATGACACTTTCTTGCCACTTTAGCCCTTTGGACCTATAAACACACGAAAATAGCTTAAAATAATAAAATAACTAGGAACTAACAACATAAATGCCAAGAAACAAGCTAACTAAGTCGTATAAATATACTCTTATCATAGAACAAATCGCTCTACAAAGTTGATTTAATAACCCACTTAAGGTGGACTTAAATAGGATTTGAGAGAAATTTATTTCCTTTCCTATGAGGATCTAATTTCCTATTAAAGAGGGAATTTGCATCAAAATAAGAAACAATCATATGTTTCCCACAGCAAGAAAATCTCTACACCTGTTGCCTTTTTCTACGAGCAGCCCAACATGTGTGGGGGCATCTGTGGAGCCAAAAATAATCAAGATGCGACACATGGATTTTTGGATAAAAATGACAAAATTACACTCGAGGCACATCGGAATTCCTACACGCAAGCAGTGGACAATCATCCCTCAATCAAGTCAAAAGTGCCAAAATAGGTATTTATTTATAACCTATTTCATCTATCCCTCATCATATCTTCTCCACAAGGTAACTCCTAAATCATTCCTTTTTTATTATATTAATTAGCTAATTAATTGATTAATTATTCAATTAATTTGCTAATTAAACACAAATCATGAACTTCAACCACAAAACCATCCAAGTGGCCGGTCCATCTCCTCCCAAGGTGGCCGGCCACACCCCTATATAAACACCCTCATTTTCTCCAAAACCTAAGCTCTACACTCTTGCAAAATTCTCCAAATTCTCTAAACACTTTTCCTCAAATTCTAACTTTGGCATCGGATGTTCTTGGGCCAAAACCCCCCCACCCCAATTCATCGTGGGCGCGTGAGGCTCTTGGCCTTGACCAAAGGTGTTAATTGTTTTGTAGGTGCAATTTTGTCCAAGAAGAAAAAGGAAGAAATTTGCATCCACAATAGTGACTATGTGAAGCTACGTAGGTGGACGTGTCTTGTGCTTTTCCCATGCAATTGACACCTCAATGCCATTAGGATAAGAAACGATCTTAAGTTTCTATATTTTATTAGTATTTTTAGTCATTTATTAAGTTTACTAACCGCCTCCTAGTAGTCTAAATAAGAGAAGCTCATCATCATTTCTAATAAAAACCAAAATAAGCACTTGAGTGAGAATATGATGGCATGCATTGCGTGCATTAGTTTACATAGAGATTGGCATATATATGTGCGCGCGCGCGCACACACACACATATATATATAGTTCTATAGAGATAGAATAAAAAAGAGACTGAAAGAAATACATGGTGATCAAGGAGCTTGTTCAAGTACGTGGGTCTAGTTATTGCGGTAGTAATGTGGATCTTCGTTTTAGCTTTGGAATTGAGGTAGGGGAAATAAGGTAGACCTTTACATAAATTGATTTTATTAAATTTTGTGAGGCTAATTTATGTGGTTGAATATTAATTGACTAATTGCTTCAGTTAAGTGTTTACTTGTTATTGGTTATGGAATTATTGCTAAAATGATATTTGTTAAGAATATACAGTGATACATGTGAAAGATGAAATGACATTATTTGTGCATCACTCATGTTGTGAGATGTGGTTGGAACTTTAGTGTTGAGATTGGAATTTGGGAAATGAAGCTAGTTGGAAAGGATTTTTTGTGTAGTTGAATCTATTCATTGTGAAACTGTTGGATTTATCCAATATAAATCAACCTTTAAGTGGTCTACTACATGTAATAGGAATGTAATATTGAAGAATAATGTTGATTGTGATTTGATCTCTTAAAGATATCAATCCTATATAAGGTGTCTTATATTGGAAATAGGATTGATGGAAAATCCTTAATTGAAAATGATTATGATAGTTGACTTGGAGGCTAAGAAAGTAAGTTTAGGTTTCCTTTATGGATGGAAACCCTAGCTTTTAGCCTATATAAAAATACCGGTCCCTATAAGCCGTAGAACACACAACATAATGTTTCTCATAGAGTAATTGTATTCGACTAGGTGTTTATAGAAGATCTTGGTGTTGTCGTACCCTGTTTCCCTTCGTGTTCGACTTCCAAGGCTGCCGTTAGAATCAAGTCAGTAACTCTTTCATTTATGTTTTAATTGTATAACCTTATAAGGCTAACAATTGATATCAAAGCCTCTGGTTATATGATTAAAACCTATTAAGTTCGACGATACATATAGTCGTTTTACAAAGTACATAAACTGAATCTTGGTCTTAAATTCAAGTGTGATTCCATATCCTTGGCTTACTAATATGATATGTGCAGACATATTCTATGATCAGTTCCCTTTGATCCTAAATTCAAGTGTTAGTTAAATATTAAAAATCAAAGATGGAGGTCGGTTAAAGAGCAGGGCCGGCCTTCTAGGGGTGAGAGGAGTGCGACCGCACAGGGCCCTCGATTTTCTGGGGCCCCCAAATTCTAAAATCCTTCTTAATATTATATATATACAAAAGCTGGGAAATAATTTATAGATGTTTACCTAGCATTGTTGTCAAGCGTTGGTACTTTCATGTGGTAGTGCACGGGTTCGACTACTTATTTTGTCATATTTGTTTTTTTTTTTTTTTTCAGCCATGTTTCTTTCATATAGGGCATGTGTGGGGTAACTATTTTGGGATTTTTGAGCTACATTTTTTTTCTATTTTAAAATATTTGTAGTTTAATTTCTTTCATTATACAAGATAATTTTGCTAATAAATTTGTAGTTAGGAATATCATAATAAATTAAAATTCTTAAATTTGATATAATTTTTTAAAAGCTCCCATTCCTTATATGATATCATTTAATAGAATACATTTCATAATTAGAATCGTTTATTCTTTTGGTCACCGTTTAAAAGTCATTTATTTTTCATTCCATTTGAAGACTATTGAGTCATCCATATCAAAAAGAAAATTATAGTACAACTACACCTATATTGTTAGATTAAGTTGGTTTAATTGTTTAAGACATGAATCTCAAAATTTTAACTAATCTAATGGCAATCAACGAGAGAGGGGGAGTGAGAATCATCCTCACTTTAGGGCGTGACGAACAATGCAATGAAAAAGGTTCATTATAAGATGCTACTAATATCATAACCAGTGATTCGTTTAACACATAAATTTTTCTTGAGAAGAACTCTAGATGATAAGAAGAGCATGAATGGTTTTGATTATGGTATTTGTACGGTGATATGACAGGTACATAGTCATATCACCATGATTTTTGTATTTAAAAAGTATGGAGATTCTAACCAAAAACATATAGAACGCAGATAGGTACATGACTACCACACTATGCTTCACTTTTCTTTACTTATTTTCTTTTGCATTATATCAATTTACACACAATAAACAATATAAAATATAAAAGAAAATATAGCAACCAAAAGTTTAGACCATGCAAGGGCCTATGCTTGAGTCTCGCAAAGAGCCTCCAAAATCTCAAGACCGACCCTGTTAAAGAGCAGAGGCTGACGGGGCTTACGATTGTGCCTGCCCCCCTTTGGTCGGTGCGTGCCTACCCCAACCTCTAAAACCAATGAACCATGCCGAGACACAGAGACACCATCGTCCAACGGAAAACAACAAGTCATAGACATCACCTACCAAGGCACGTGCAGCCTTGCAGGGAATCATATCACATCTCCTTGTGAAAGATGCGCTCGACTTGAAGGGAATCTCATCTCCTTGAAATCACATATTCTGCTCAGATATATTACATATAAACTGGTAAACTAATATTGTGGAATGGTAAGATTTTCAAGCACCTCAAGCTTTCTTTCTCGTATTTAGTTCTCATAAAGAACCATTGGATCAGTTTGGCCTCATAAAGAAAGATTGGATTAGTTTGGCCATCTTTATTAAATTAATTATGACCGGAAGAATATGGCATGCTTTAAGCTTTCTATTTCGATATTCATGCCAATGTTTTGGGTTCAATTGATTTAGTGATAGATACAACTATTTTGGCTAATATTGTTGTCAATTTTGTAAGCATATACAAATATATACTTCTGTACTAATCTTGTCAATGAAGACTATGAAGCATCTCAAGTTAGCAAGCTCGGTAAAGTCTCCTATCAAAGCAAACAATATTGATCATTATAATTTATATATGTCAATTACGAATTAATTAGTTAATCATGCATATGGTTAGGTTTGACTATTAAGCTTTAAACTTGGTTATCAAAACAAAGAGAAAATATACGTTTTGAACATGATTAATTCTTATATGCATATAAGTGGCATACAGAACGAGGGAAAAGTAGAATTTTTAGGACATGCCAAGATGCATGCATATAAAAGTGCATATATATCTTGTTTGTTCATGGCTTTTCATTAGTAATGTGCATGAGTGAGCTTATTGGTTGGTCCAGGGAAGCGCCGAACAAGCTCTTCAAGATTAAGGTTGTGAGGATGTTGATCGCCTAAATGTTAACGGTGATGTCCCAAAAGTCGTTGCCAATTAGCCAAGTCGTCATCAAAGATGATCTTGATCTAGGTTCAATTCAGTGAAGGGTGTCGAAGTGTGTAAAGATGAGTGTATTAAGATTTGTTTTTTTTTTTTAGAGAATAGAGGGCGAATGAGGTAGATAAATGTGGACTTGAATCGAAGGTGATTGTAGGATTGGGTTTTTGGGTTGACAAATTTTTTATTAACTATTAAATTATTAAGGCTATTTGTAATTTTTTTTTAAATTTAATTAGACTTTATGTGACCCATTTATGTGTCACACCAAAACATAATAGAATTTTTGATAGAATTGTGACAGAATAACTACATTGATTTGATACACTTAATTACAAATTACAAGATTACATTGATCAATTTTCAATTTTTTATTAACTATTAAATTATCCTAAGTTGAATTTTCAGTTAGTTTAATTTGGACATGGATTCTCTCCGGATCCAGTTGTCCTAATCCTAGGGATTCATCAATCCGGATTGTTGAAATTTGATACAACAATTAAAGTTATTATAACTTTTAAACTAGGTCCCTCTTTGTAGCTGTTGGATCAAATTTCAACCGTCTGGATTGATGGATCCCTAGGATTAGAACAATTGGATCTGGAGAGGATCCATGTTCGTTTAATTTCAACAAGTTTTTGGCGTTGTAAAACTTTTGGTAACATCTCAAATCCGAAACCTAAGGGGGGTGTAGTCAAATTAGGATTTGGTAGGATTTTAATAGACTTTAAAATCTGGGTGTAGTCGATTAGAGTTTTAAAAGAGGATTTTAAAAGATTATGAAATCATGGTGTAGTCAAATTAGGATTTAAGAGGATTTTAAAAATACACCCAAATCAAGGGATAGTCGATTAAGAGTTTAAAGACTACATTCAAATCAAGGGATAGTGAGAATGTCAAAGATTTATTAGGATTTTAATGGCTGAGGGATTTTGAGGGATTTGAGAGTGGATGGTATAAATACAAGGGGCCATCAAGAATCCAACCCTACCCCATGTAATTTCTTTTCAAGTTCATCACAGAAGTGGAACAGTCTTCCTCTCACACGTCTTCCCCTATCCCTTCAAGGTATTGCTTTTCTCTTCCCAACTTGTATAATTCTGGTATGATTGATTTGTTTCACAGATTACTGCTGCATTCCTTCTCATACATATATATCTATACGTATAATACCGCATATCCCTAGCTTCTTCGAATTCATGCTTTTTATGTTGATTATTTTTCAGTTGTATTGTTTTTCTATTTGATAGCTGAAAAACTGATACATTTGATTTGATGTAATGAAAAGAGAAAACCTAATATACATGCAATAGATTAGCTAATATGCATGTTTTTTTAACCAGCCGAGAGGAACTTTGGATATTTTATTCCAAATAATTGAAAGGGGATTGAATAAATTTGATGGGTTTTTATTATTTCTTAAATATATGTGGTCTGTGAGAATTCAAGAATTGTTGTTTTTTATTAGAAGTGTATTTGGGTTTAGTTCTTAATCTGTGTTCAGTTCTCCATTGTCATTGTTAGGTTAATTAAGGATCAAAATTCTAGTTTCTGATCACTAGTCCATTTTTCCTTTCGCTATAAAAAAAGAGGGCAGTTTCAAAGGTTTCGTGGACTGGAACTTTGCTCTAAAATCTCTTATATAATCCTTTATGGTTGGGAAAATCCTTAAATTTATGCCTTTCTTTATTGTATGATTTCAACCATAACGAGATTTCTTCAACATTATATAATCCTTTATGGTTGGGAAAATTCTTGTTTCTCTTGCTTGAGGAAACTGTTTCTCTTTTTATATATATCAACTTTTGGAGATTCTTTTCGACTGTTGTTGATGTGGTGCGTTGATTTTTGGTTTCTGCAAATGATCATTCATAGGTCATTTGCATTATTTTATTCATTTGTTAAGAGTTTAGATTGAATATTTTCCCCTAGTTTTGTTTGTTGTATTGAATTTGGTTATTATGATTAGCATTTTTTCATGAATTTGGTTATTATGATTAATTAGACTAGAGCTTACTATGTTTGTTTGGTTAATTAAGGTACTATGTTGCTTTATTAACGCATTGCATATTATATGATTCGGATGATTTTTGTTAAGTATGTCCTAAATTGATTTTTTGTTACTGCTACTGCTTCCATCACTAGTAATTAGAAATGGGAGACGAACAACAAGAAATTGGAAAAGTGAAGGCCAAAAGTGATTATACCGCTTGAACTTTGGAAGAGAGCAAAATGTTGTTACAATTGCTCGTTGAAGCTACATTGCGTGGATGGCGTGATGCTAATGGCTTGCTAACCAAAGATATTGTTACGACAAAAATACTTCCGGCACTTAATGAAAGACTAAAGTGTAATAAAACTTATAAGTATTACACAAGTCGAATGAGATATTTTAAGAAAGAATATGGAAAGTATAGTCAACTTATGGGAAGCAACTCTGGCTTTGGGTGGGATGCAAACACAGAGATTTGTTGCTGATGACGAAGTTTGGGAAGAATACTTTAGGGTGAGCTTCTTGGCTTTTATTTAAAATATTAAATGTAACTTGAATGTATACTTATAATTTATTGAACAATTGTGATTTTCTTGTTTATTTTGTAGGCCCACCCAGACCAAAGAAACATTCGTAAAAAATCTTGTGATGACTATGAAGATTTGCAAATCGTACTTGGGAATGCAACTGCCATTGGAAAACACTCATTGGGATTGGGTGAGGAAACTGATGCAAGAACTTTTGTAGTGGAAGATGGACAAGGTGGAACAGAGGAAGATGAACAAGTTGGAATAGAGAACTTGTTTTATGATGAGGAAAATAGGGGCTTTGTACTAAATCAAAACCAAGCATCACACCAAACTTCATCATTCGATCAATCATCCCCATTCTTACCCACTCAAACCACTAGTTCAGAGATTCCCCCAGAAATCACCAACCGTAGGAAACGAAACAGAACCCAATACCAAGGGAATACTAGATCATCTGAGACCACTAATCAAGCTAGAATTATGGAAAATATTTCACTTACTCTCGATTCAATTGCCACTGACTTCTGAGGAGTCCATAGTCTGTTGGAGAAAAGGGATAAGGATAGAGAGAGACAAAATTCTATATGGGATGCCATCAAGGAAACCCCAAATTTGGATGAACCTGCTCGCTATCAAGCGGTCGCTTTGCTCAATACTAAAACAAAAAAGAATGCATTTCTGAAGATGTCACCGGAAGAGCGGTCAAATTGGATATGCTATAATTTGAAATGATATGATTCATGATACATTAGTTTTTTTTTGTTCGGTTGTATTTTGGATTATGTTTAATTGGCTTATTCATACTTGTTAACTGAATTATGTTGGATTATGTTTAATGAATGATGTGTTTAATTTAATTAATGATATTATGTGAGAATGTAGGATTTAGCTCTGCTGAATTTGGATAATGTACTATTGCTATTAGACTATGTAGGAAATTGAATGTGGGGATGTAGGATTTGGCTCTATTGAATTTTAGTTGTTGTTAACGGAAAAGGCTAATTGGCTTCCCCCAATTGAGGAAATCCGAACTCTACTTGATCATAGTGTTCATGGAACACTCTTCACTTTTTCTCAAGTTTCTATATCAATGTTTTTTGTTCTTTTCTGAAATGAATTTGTGTTTCATTGTTATTTGATTCTAGATTAGTGCGCGACCTTCTTACACTTTGTAAGCAGTAGACTCGTCAATTAGTATTTCTTGGTCTATTGTGGAGATTATGATAATGAACTACCAGATAGCAATCTTATTTAGATTAGATGTCTCCCAGTCTATGATTAAGGGTAAAATCGTAAGAGTAAAATCCTAAGAAATTTTTGAAAGAGTCCAAATCTTGAGAAATCCTCGAAAGAAATCCACTTAAAAAAAGACTAATGAAAGTTGTAAAACGCAGCTGACTCTCTCTCTCTCTCTCTCTCACTCACTCTAGCCTTCTCATCCCTCAACTTTGAGTTTTTCTGGTCTCAAACTTTTTTTTATTTTTTTTGAGGAACCTCAGCCAAAAGCAACGGAGTCGATATTGTCGAAAAGGCAACGCCGTCAACGAGTCAATAGCCGTCGGCCCTTCAGTCTCATCCGGTTAGTGTCCGCCTTTTTCTCTGTCTATGATTTCACGAATTTGTTTTTTTCTGAGAATATTGTATGTGAATAAGAGAAAATCAAATTGCACCTACACAAATTTGAGTCTGTTTATTTCAATACTCTAATTCCTCCTCCTCGCCCTCGGGGATCCATTACCGGGAATTTCAATCTCAGTTTGGTTAGGTCTTTGATTTCTCATGGATTCGGTAGGCAGAATTTTTTCACTTCTCTCGTTGCTTTTATGGCCGCCCCTAGAAATTACACTAAAAGAAGGTTCATGTTCATCCCTATGCTCTCAATGTCATTGGTTCATTTATTTTATTTTTTGTTTGATTAGTCACCTTTGCATTTTGGACTTTTAGTGCCTGGTGAAACTATGAATTTGTAAATAGTAATTGCAGTTTTCCCAACTTCAATTAACAAGGTTCTGATGATGACATCCAAATTTATGAAGAGTGTGGACGCCCTTCTTCCAGAGTGCAGTTCAATAATTTGAAATCATCAGTTTTTTAGGTCCTCCTTTGAGAATTGGCCTTGCAAAAAATCAGCCAAATCTCAACTTGCTTAGCTATTTAATAAACAATTTCAGTTAAGGCTGATCCTTTGCAGGGGGCGATCCTTGAAAACCTAAAGTGATGGACGATTAGAATTACCAAACTATATTGCAGTGTTTGTGTAGTTTGGGGAAGATGTTACACTTATCTTAAAATGTGGACATCCTCTTTTCTTCCTGCCTGGAACTTGAGTATCTCTAAGTGGAGATAATTTGACAATAAAGTTTCTTTTTCCCTATCATTTGAAAAGAAAAATCAGAATTTGAATATATCTTTTTGATTTTCCAGATAAAGTTCCTCAATTTTCTTTGGTGGAGTTAGGGTTTACTAAGAGGTCTGACGATTATGTTTGCTTCTCAACTTTCAAGAATCGGATTTTTGATACTGAAACAGCTCTCCAGAGGTATGCACTAAAATTCTTTATTTAGCTAATGCCTGTTTGAAGCTCACCTTGTTGAAAGCCAAACCATTTTTTCTAAAGTATTTTCTACTCATTTTGATGTTATTATGTGATCATTCTCAAAATGTTTCCCTTTTGCAATCAGCAGGCAAATCCGCATCTTTAACCAGATCAGGATATACGAGTAATTCTTACAGACAATGCTTGCAAACTCTGGTCAGTTACCACCTCTGATATAAATTGATATCCTCTGAGTGATCACTTCACTTAAACAGCTATAGGTGAAAACCTTTTTTTTTTATATATAGTAATCATGCTGGATGCTTAATTTTTATGTTTATTTGTACTCGTGAAGTGCAGAAGAAACCAATCAATTAAAGAAGCTATTTAATGAATTTCCACCAATGAATTGATCTGGATCTTATTTTTCAAGTGACCACTTTTGTCTTCAAATAGTTGATCGCTGTGGTAATGGGACTAATTGGTATGACCTGCATGGTCTAGACTCTAGTTCTATGAGAATTATTGGGTAGGAAAGGAGAGCTGTTAGCCATATATGGTTTCTTCTTCATTTCTTGGTGGAGCTATATTAGAACCATTACTTTCACTCTGACATTTGAGAAGCTCACATTGAATTAACTACTATCTTTTCATTCTTTTCTGCTTAATGTCACAGTGATATTATTCTTTGTTATATGGTATAGAATGAGATATTCTTGCATATCTAGGATAGTAGGATGTAATGCCTTGGGAGTGTTGAAGATGAAATGGACCAAGTTCATTCCAATTTAGTGACACAGCACAAGGGTATAAGGATTACAAATGTAAATCCTGAAGAACAAAGGTTGTTTGATTATATCTGAATTGATGCATTACATTGAGAGCCAAATGGCTTAAATAGACTTAATCACAGGCTTGAAAGGCTCAAGGCTCAAAGGTCCGATTTTTATTACAGAATTTAAAATGCAGTTTTAAAGCCTAAATAGCCTCGGATGACTAAAATCCATCATATGTCGGCGAAGCGGTGAATTTGAACTGGGATGGCCCACATTTTTCGGGAAGGTCTCATGGGCTCAAAACGGAGCTCGGACGCAAAATCTGTAAATTCCTACTACGTCCTTTTTCTTTCCTATGGTCCATTTCGTTTTCAATCTCTTCGGCCATTTGTTCTACGGTCCATTTTGTCTTCAATCCAGACATGGGATAAACAAGCCCCCCCCCCCCCACCCCCGCGGGTAAAGGCACATGTGGGACCCACTAATTCCTTGAGTATTACAAAATGCAGGATGTCAGGAATAGGAATGATACACGGACCTTGCACTCTTATTCTAAATAAGTAAACATGCCATAGGTCTTACTTATAGTACGGTCTTCTGACTCGTATCAAAGGAAGGAAGCAGTCATGTTTCCTCCCAATGCTAAACTTAGGTCTGCATTTACGAAGACGAGATAAAACAAAATCAGTTTAGTAATATACATTTGGCAAGTAGTTTGTGGTTTGTCATGAGCGTATTTTAAATCTAAATGAAGGCATATATGTCGTTTTCAAATTGTTTTTAGTATTTTAAGTATTTATTGAAGAAGTTGGGAATTGTAAATATACTTGAGTTGGTCAGTGTAGGTAAGTTGAAGGATGAAGGATGATTATTATGAAGTTCTGAGTAGTTTTAAATTTATGTATTTTGTTTAGAGTGAGCTTGCATAGATGTGTTCGCGTTTTTATTCTCATTTAGATTATATTTGTGGTTTCCTTGTCTTATGAACAGTTTGATCACCAGTCTGAAACTAAGTTGTTGCAAGCAACCATCTTTGAGAACCGTTATCTTTTTTATACCAGTAGTGCCAGCCATTCTTCAAATGAAGGGATTGAGCAGAAAGAAAAGTAAGTTGTTTGAGGTTAAACGGGTTCAAAAATAATAATCAGTAATAATGATAGGAGATACGATTCTGAGAAGCAGCATAGTAGTAGGAGAACAGAGTCAAATGAACATGCATGCATGATTTAAACATATATCTCCGCAGTTTTTTGTGCGAAATTTGTTGCAGTTTGGTTTATCTTCACCTCATGGCCCTAATTTTCGTTTGAGTGGAGAGATCTGCAGTAAGATTATTATGTTGTTTCTTCACACCAAGATGAACTATTTGCAGGATATCAGTGACATTTGTTGATAAGGATGGAGAGGAAAAACATATCAAGGTTCCTACTGGAATGTCTATTCTTGAAGCTGCCCATGAAAAATAAGTTGTTTGAGGTTAAACGGGTTCAAAAATAATAATCAGTAATAATGATAGGAGATACGATTCTGAGAAGCAGCATAGTAGTAGGAGAACAGAGTCAAATGAACATGCATGCATGATTTAAACATATATCTCCGCAGTTTTTTGTGCGAAATTTGTTGCAGTTTGGTTTATCTTCACCTCATGGCCCTAATTTTCGTTTGAGTGGAGAGATCTGCAGTAAGATTATTATGTTGTTTCTTCACACCAAGATGAACTATTTGCAGGATATCAGTGACATTTGTTGATAAGGATGGAGAGGAAAAACATATCAAGGTTCCTACTGGAATGTCTATTCTTGAAGCTGCCCATGAAAATGATATAGAACTTGAAGGCAAGGTTCTGATGCTTATTTAATAGTCTTTTTCACCTTAAACCCAAATCTGCTCCATCAATTACTGTCGTCCCCTAGATATCATTTTACAGAATCATTTGTTTTAGGTTTCATAATTTTCATGCATCTCTCCACTGATAGTACTGATAGGTGTTTGTCAAATCAATTTGGAAAATAATTATTGATTGCTTCAGAATGCATATTTCTTGAAAGGGGAATTTGCACAAGTACCACCTAAATTAGCAGGGGCGTAAGCAGTTTCCACCTAGAAAAGAAATTGGCAACAAATATCTAGACTTCATTATTGGCGCAAATCTACCACCTAGGTTGGTCACCAACTATGAAGCACGGATACTTTAGTTTGGTTGTGTATCCTGTATCCAATCCGATACTTCATCGGACACAATACTTGTTGGATACTCACCGGATAACGGTATTCGGCTTTTAGGATACCATTACACTTTCAGATGAGAAATTAAGAGGAGAGAATTAATAGGAAGCAAAAATTTAGTTGAATTTGATGAATACAAACAGCTTGCCTCTGATTGAAACAAGGGAGAACTCTCACACTTAAATTAACTTGAATTTAGATGTTTTCACGTTTAAATATGTTTTAAATTATATATTTTTGTTGTTGTATCCATGACGTATCCTAGTTTTTAGAGATTTTACATATCGCTGTGTCTTGTCATATGGTATCATCGTATCCATAATGGTATCCATGCTTCATAGGTCACCATCCATATGCTGTTAAATCAAGCCCTGGTTCCACACGCATGAACTACTCTGAGAAAAATTGGGTAAATGTCCTCTGTATTAATTAGAAGAAAAACAAATTAACAAGCTGAAAGAATTCATAAACAAAGAAAAAAAAATTAGAAACTATAGTCCCATAATTACATTACTTCAACTTTCATTACTTCAAGAAAACCCAACAATTGTCCCATAATTACAATTTACCCCTATGTACCAAAGCCTGAACAGTGTCTGAGTTTCAAATAGTATACTTTTAATGCCTGTTTGAACACTTGGGTAAACTTGGGTTTCAGCTTGAGGCCGTGTAAGTTTATCTTACATTGCCGGTCCCAAGCCCGGATAAAGGAGAAGGGGGAGGGCGTCAGGTAGTCGACAGCCGGCACTCCATGATCACGTCGAATCTTTATGAAAATGAATCCAGAACGAAATCGCGCTAAAGCTAGGGCGTCACCCGTAAGTGGCGCGCTGTGTGGCCCGAGCACAGTGATAAGTGAGCAAGGGTCGCTGTATCTCCATCGGCACCCGGATGCAGTGTTAAATGAGCAAGGGGGCCATAAAAACTTCTTTTCGAACGACTCCACTCAAAGTTGTTTGGGAGCATATGCTCCTATCAACTTTACACGGGACACACAAAAGAAGTACTTTGATCCTATTAGACGGGGAATGGTGAAGAAGCTAGGACAGAAGGGTAGAGTTCAAGAGAGCAAAATGCGTTTAGGAACGTGGAATACAGGAACCTTGACGGGAAAATCTATGGAAGTAATAGAAGTTATGGTGAGGAGAAGGATAAATATTATGTGCCTACAAGAAACTAAGTGGGTTGGTCGTAAGGCAAAGGATCTAGAAAACTCAGGGTTTAAACTATGGTATTCGGGCACAAATAGAACGAGAAACGGTGTTGGCATCATCGTGGACAAGACCTTGACACAAGATGTTGTAGATGTCAAGAGGGTAGGAGATAGAATCATGGCAATCAAAATTGTAATAGGACAAGAACTTATCAATGTGATTAGTGCGTACGCACCTCAAGTAGGGTTGGATACGAGTTCGAAGGAGAAATTTTGGGAAGACCTTGCAGACTTGGTGCAAGGAATTGCTCAGACAGAGAAGTTATTTATAGGAGGAGATTTAAATGGACACGTGGGCAGGGAGACAGGCAACTATGGAGGTTTTCATGGTGGCCATGGTTTTGGGGAGAGAAACGAGGATGGGGAAGCTATCTTGGATTTTGCAATGGCATATGATCTCTTCTTAGCCAATACCTTCTTTAAGAAGAGAGAAGAACATGTGATCACCTACAAGAGTGGGTCGTCAAAAACACAAATAGATTTTCTTCTAATGAGGAAAGGGGATCGTATAACTTGTAAGGATTGCAAAGTTATACCAGGAGAGAGCGTGGCTAATCAACATCGCTTGTTGGTGATGGATGTACATATCAAAAGAGTGAGAAAAAAGAACAAGACTTGGAAGTGCCAAAGGACTAGATGGTGGAATCTAAAAGAAGAAAAACAAGCCATTTTCAAAGAGAAAGTAATCACCCAGTGTGTGTGGGATAGAGAGGGGGAAGCTAACCAAATGTGGGATTCCATGGCTAGTTGTATCCGAAAAGTAGCAAAAGAGGTATTAGGAGAGTCCAAGGGCTTTGCCCCACACCAAAAGGAATCTTGGTGGTGGAATGAGGAGGTACAAACAAAGGTGAAGGCTAAGAAGGAATGTTGTAAAGCCTTATACAAGGATAGGACCGATGAAAATGGTGAAAGGTATAGAAAAGCGAAGCAAGAGGCGAAGAAAGCTGTGAGAGAAGCTAAGTTAGCGGCTTATGACGATATGTATAAGCGACTAGATACCAAAGAAGGAGAGTTGGATATCTATAAACTAGCTAGAGCAAGGGAAAAGAAGACAAGGGACCTAAACCAAGTGAGGTGCATCAAAGATGAGGATGGAAAGGCTCTTGCTACAGAGAACGCGGTTAAAGACAGATGTAAATGTTATTTTTATAATCTTTTCAATGAAGGACATGAAAGGAGTGCTTCTTTATGGGAGTTGAGTAACTCAGAAGAGTGTAGAAACTACTCTTTTTATCGTAGAATTCGGAAGGAAGAAGTGGTTGTAGCTTTGAAGAAGATGAAGCATAGAAAAGCAGTAGGCCCAGACGATATACCAATCGAAGTGTGGAAAGTTTTGGGAGAGACAGATATAACATGGCTCACTGACCTTTTCAATAGGATTCTGAAAACGAAGAAGATGCCAAATGAGTGGCGAACGAGCACTTTGGTGCCTATCTACAAGAATAAGGGCGATGTACAAAATTGCATGAACTATAGGGGTATTAAGCTAATGAGTCATACAATGAAGCTCTGGGAGAGAGTCATTGAGCATAGATTGAGGCAAGAGACACGGGTTTCGGACAACCAATTCGGGTTCATGCCAGGGCGCTCAACAATGGAGGCAATCTATCTCTTACGAAGATTGATGGAAAGATATAGAGATGGGAAAAAGGATTTACACATGGTCTTTATAGATTTGGAAAAAGCGTATGATAGGGTCCCAAGAGACATTCTTTGGAGGATTTTAGAGAAGAAAGGAGTACGAGTAACATATATCTAAGCTATACAAGATATGTATGAAGGAGCAAAGACTGCCGTAAGAACTCATGAAGGACAAACCGAAAGCTTTCCCATAACTGTAGGATTACATCAAGGTTCATCCTTAAGTCCTTACCTTTTTGCGTTGGTAATGGATGAGTTAACAGGACATATTCAAGATGATATTCTTTGGTGTATGCTTTTCGCAGACGATATAGTGTTGATAGATGAAACTCAGGAAGGGGTAAATGCAAAGCTTAACCTTTGGAGAGAAGTGTTGGAATCTAAAGGTCTTCGCCTAAGCCGATCAAAGACAGAATATATGGAGTGCAAGTTCAGTGCAAATGGAGGCCAAAACGAGTTAGGGGTGAGGATCGGAGATCAAGAAATAACAAAGAGCGACCGTTTTCGTTACCTAGGATCTATCTTGCAAAAGAACGGAGAATTAGATGGAGATCTCAACCATAGAATACAAGCTGGATGGATGAAGTGGAAGAGTGCATCAGGCGTTTTGTGTGACCGCCGTATGCCACTAAAGCTCAAGGGAAAATTCTATAGGACGGCAATAAAGCCGGCGATACTGTATGGCACAGAATGTTGGGCGGTGAAGCATCAACACGTACACAAAATGGGTGTAGCGGAGATGAGGATGCTTCGTTGGATGTGTGGGCACACGAGAAAGGATAAGATTAGGAATGAGGATATCCGGGGTAAAGTAGGAGTAGCCGAAATTGAAGGAAAGATGAGAGAAAATCGGTTACGGTGGTTTGAACATGTGCAAAGAAGGCCTACTGACGCTCCGATTAGAAGATGCGACTATGGGACAGAGGTTCAGGGCCGAAGGGGTAGAGGAAGACCTAGGAAAACTTTGGAAAAGACCCTAAGAAAAGACTTAGAGTACTTGGATCTAACGGAGGGCATGACACAGGACAGAACACAATGGCGTTCTAAGATTCATATAGCCGATCCCATTCAGTGACTTGGATTTTCCAAGTCTCCAACCGAGAAGTTTTCCTCACTCGGGAAATTAAGGGAACACTACCTCAACCTACATTCTCCACTCACAAAGCTTCAACATACAAGCTTCAACAAAAGAAAATTCAAAGAACTTAGCGAAGAAGGCTTTGGTGTATTTAACACAATACGTTGAAATGAAAGAAAGCTTATTTATTGATATCCCCGATAAGTTACAAATATGTACATATACTTGAGTCAAAATAAACAAACAAGAGAGAGCCTTCACAAAGGTTGCTTAGGAGAAGTCTCAGCAGTCGGTAGAGCCCCAGAAAGAGAAGGCACCGGAGGGGGATCATTCGGAGCCTCAGTACTGGACAGAACCCTAGAAGGAGGAGGCATCAGAGGTTGATCATTTGGAGCTTCATTAAGCGGTACAGCCCCAGAAGACGAAGGCAATAAATGCCTTTGGAACAAACCCACAAATCTCTGATGATCAAGTAAAACCTGACCATCAGATTCCTTCATCTGGTCAAGCTTCCTCTTCATGTTTGTAGCATAGTCATGTGCGAGCCGGTGCAACTGTTTATTCTCATGCTTGAGCCCTCTAATCTCCTGTTTGAGACTCATCACTTCAGCCACCAATGATTCAACTTGGCGGGTTCGAGCAAATAGGCGTTGGGCCATATTAGACACAGAACCTGCACACTGAACACTAAGAGCCAGAGAATCCTTAACAGCCAACTCATCAGACCGTTTGGAAAGTAGTCTGTTATCTTTGGGAGTGAGAAGGTTCCTGGCCACTACCGCAGCGGTCATATCATTCTTCATCACGGAATCCCCAACGGTAAGAGGACCAGTAGGGGAGACGAAGGATGGGCGCCATATGTTGTCTGGAGAAGGCGAGGCTGCCTCTTCAACAAGGTTCAAGTCAAAACGACGGTCGGAGGGGCCAGACATTTTCAAAGGTGTTGAAAAGAGAAGAGGTCGGACAAATCAAGATCTTAGAAGTGCAAGAATGGAGCTTCTACTGGTGGATATTCAAGTGTGCTTTGGAACTTAATGTCAGCCCCTATAAAAATCTGCACTCGATGAAGCTTCAGAAATCGAAGAGGCGCCTGCTCAGAAATCGAAGAGGCGTTTGCTTTCTCAAAAGCTGGGCTGCTCAGAGACCACGAGGGTCGATCTCAGAAATCGAAGAGGCGTTTGCTTTCTCAAAAGCTGGGCTGCTCAAAGACCACTAAGGCCGATCTCAGAAATCGAAGAGGCTTGCTTTGTCAAAAGCTGGGCTGCTCAGAGACCACGAGGGCCAATCTCAGAAATCGAAGAGGCACCTACTTTTCCAGCCTTGTCAGCACCTGTCACACGCACACTCAGCTTTGCGGAAATTATGGGTATTCTGTCGAAGATTGCTGGCGAAGTAGAAAGCACATGAATTGTACTGTTCAATCACCCACTTCCCACACGCAACAGTTGCTCATGGGTACCACAGATAACTTTGCCAAAGTTCTCTGACAAAGTTGAGACACGTGAAGCTTGTAGCTCCCACTACATCGCTCTGACCAAGAAGGGTAAAAGAATAGCAAAGAAACAACACTAACAAAGTTTAGATACATAAATTTTGAAGGTCTAGCTACCATATTATTACCCACAAGGGTAAAGGAACAGTACCACTGCTGGATAATTGGAAAGTCCCAGTGTGTCAACCTCTAGCAAACAGGCCCAACCTTTACTCACATTCGAGAAAACACTCCCAACAAGATTGCTTGCTCCAAAATCGAAGAGGCACCGTCCTTCGAATCTCGAGAGCCAGACTCCCAACATGATTACTTTCTAAAAAATCGAAGAGAGGGTAAAGGAACAGTACCACTGCTGGATAATTGGAAAGTCCTTGTGTCAACCTCTGTGCTTCGTGGCAAGGTAGACTAGCAAACATGCCCAACCTTTACTCACATTCGAGAAAACACTCCCAACAAGATTGCTTGCTCCAAAATCGAAGAGGCACCGCCCTCCGAATCTCGAGAGCTAGACTCCCAACATGATTACTTTCTCAAAAATCGAAGAGACAACGCTCTCCGAATCTCGAGAGCCAGACCCCCAGCAAGATTGCTTTCTCAAAAATCGAAGAGGCATCGTTCTCCGAATCTCGAGAGCTAGATCCCCGACAGGATTGCTTGTTCAAAAACCGAAGAGGCACCACTTTCCCAACTTCAAGAGCTGGATCTCCTTGGATAAAGCTTGTCTGTAATCTTCACACGCAACATCAGCTTTCCAGATACCACAGACCACTTTTTCAAAGTGCTCTGACAGAGTTAAAACATGTGAAGCTGGCAGCTCCCACTACCGTGCTATGACCAAGCAGGGTAAAGGAATAGCATTATTACTTGATGTTAGGGAGACTCCTATATATGTCGACCTCCATCCCCAACGGACAGGCAGACCTGCAAAAATGCTCAACCCTTCCTCTTATTTGAGAGGGCACTCCCAACGAAGCCTTTCAAAATATTCAGCTTTCTTTCCCCCCGATAACACCTCTGTAAACAAGCTATACTAGAGCAAGAATATCTCATATCATCAGGGTTAAAAGCAAGAATATCTCATATCATCAGGGTTAAAAGCAAGAATATCCCATATCATGCTTTTTCCTTGTCTTTTCCTTTGGCCTTGTTCTTACCTGCAAGACAAGGAGAATGAGAGCAATCAGTCAGCACTTGGAATCAAGCTTCCAGCCAGGAACTGACTGCCTGGAACCCCTTACCTGATTACTTACCTGGCATTGCTCTCGAGTACTCATCTTCAACATCTTATGCTTCCAGGGAAGATACCGCATCTGCTTGAGGAACAGATAGGGCAAGTGAGAAGGATACAAGGAAGCATGTGGAGACAAGCGTAACAGCACACGTGCCGATACATCCACTACTCTGTCAAAAGCAAAAGTATCCCATATCAGCAGGGTCGAACGTACTCTAGATTTGATGGACTTGTTTTGACCCTCAAATTCTTCAGTCGGCCTTATACTCTGGAGAAAACCAGAAAACCCTCCAGCCCAGTTCAAGAATAAGCCTGTGGAAAGTTACTTCTTCAAAAGTAAAAGTATCCCATATCATCTCTTCTCATTTTTCTTCTCTTTATCTTTCATTCTGCCTGCAAGATAGGGAGAATGTGAACAATCAGCCGGAGCTCTGATTGCTTACCTTGTCTGTCACCTCTTTCAGCAGATCCCTTAGCTCGGCGACTTGGGGGACTCCTACTACATGGTTTGTATCGCGCTTAACCAAGCCTGAAACTACAAGTAAGCTTCAAGTGAAATTGATACATTACCTTGTGCATCTCCACCAGTTACAGATACCACCCCTGGATGGAGGAAGAGTACTTCCAGAGAAGATGCCACATCTACCTATGAGACAGATAAGGCAAGTCAAGACGATACCACACTCCGGTACTTAGAAGTTTCGTGGTTACGAGATCATTCTCCCACAATATTTCCTAATGTCATTTGTACTAAATCATTCACTTGTACTCACTAAAGGAGAGATTGAACCTATGTACTTGTGTAAACCCTTCACAATTAATGAGAACTCATCTATTCCGTGGACGTAGCCAATCTGGATGAACCACGTACATCTTGTGTTTGCTTTCCTATCTCTATCTATTTATATACTTATCCACACTAATGACCGGAGCAATGTAGCGAAGATCACAAAAAGTGACCGTTTTCGCTACCTAGGATCTATCTTGCAAGAGAACGGAGACTTAGATGGAGATCTCAACCATAGAATACAAGCTGGATGGATGAAGTGTAAGAGTGCATCCGGCGTGTTTGTGTGACCGTCGTAGGCCACTAAAGCTCAAGGGAAAATTTTATAGGACGGCAATAAGGCCGCAATGTTGTATGGCACAGAATGTTGGGCGGTGAAGCATCAACACGTACACAAAATGGGTGTTGCGGAGATGAGGATGCTTCGTGGGAGGTATGGGCACACGAGAAATGATAAGATTGAGAATGAGGATATCCGAGGTAAAGTAGGAGTAGCCAAAATTGAAGGAAATATGAGAGAAAATCGGTTCCGGTGATTTGGACATGTGCAAAGAAGGCCTACTGACGCTCCGGTTCGAAAATGTGACTACGGGACAGAGGTTCAGGGCCGAAGGGGTAGAGGAAGACCTAGGAAAACTTTGGAATAGACCCTAGGAAAAGACTTGAGTACTTGGATCTAACGGAGGACATGACACAAAACCGAGCGCAATGGCGTTCTAGGATTCATATAGCTGACCCCACTTAGTGGGAAAAAGCTTTGTTGTTGTTGTTGTTGAAAGAACGTTATCCATGTATCAGGTTCGAACCTGTCATTTTTAGAGTCTCCATTCTTTGCTCGTTTAATAGAAACCACTTGGCCATCATCTAGCCGGGCATCGTAGACAGTTCCAGTACCTCCTTCACCTACTTGTGATTGATGGACATAGGGTGGTGGTGGGGGAGGGGGAGATTCCTTGGTGGGTGGTGGTCGTAGTGGAACTTTTCAAGCAATAATTCATTTTTTATATTTTCACACTGAAAAAAGTTATAAGGTAAAGGGCGAAATTTTGGTGAGTGTGGAGTCAAGTGGAAAACTCTTAAACCCCTGTACCCAATCCCCAACTCCGACCTTCCCCATCCTCACTATGCAGTTCACAGTTGCAGCGCACAATTCCCCTTCAGGCCTCCACATTCAAGCTATAAAAGATATGTATGATGGAGCAAAGATGTTGTAAGGATTCATGAAGGATAAACTAAAAGCTTTCCTATAATTGTAGGTTTACATCAAGGCTCATCTTTAAATCCTTACCTTTTTACAATGGTAATGGATGAGTTAATGAGTCATATTCAAGATGATATTTCTTTGTGTATGCTTTTCACAGACGATATAGTGTTGATGGATGAAACTCAGGGGGAGTAAATGCGAAGCTTAACCTTTGGCGGGAAGTGTTGGAATCTAAAGGTCTTCGCCTTGGTAGGTCAAAGCCAGTGTATATGGAGTGCAAGTTCAGTGCGAACACGAGAAATGACGGGATTAAGAACAAGGGTATCCGAGTAAAGTAGGAGTAGCCGAAATTGAAGATAAGATAAGAGAAAATTAATTAAGGTGGTTTGGACATGTGAATCGAAGACCTATAAACGCTCCAATTAGAACTACGAGACACATGCTCAGGGCCAAATGAGTAGAGGAAGACCTTGGAAGATTTGGAAAGAGAGTCTAAGAAAAAACTTGGAGTACGTGTATCTAACGGGAGACTTGACACAAAACTGAGCGCTTTGAAGTTCTAGGATTCATACAGCTGACCCCATTTAGTGGGATAAGGCTTTGTTGTTGTAGCTTTTTTTATATTTTTAGGTTTTCTAATACAAGGATAGATATTGGAATATTTTAACAAAGTTTTATTGAGTGGGAACCTCCTAAAGAAAATTATAGGGTGTTCTTAAAGTTATTTAACAAATATTTAGATGGAGTTAGGATAAAGGTGGTACATTCACACAGTATAGAGTTTAGGTTAGACACCCCTAATAGTTCAAAGTGGTATTTGTGCAAATTTCCCTTTCTTAAAATGGATCAGACTTAGTTTGGAAACACAACGACAGTCGCTACCTTGTCAAATAGTTCTTCAATCATATTTACAGAATAATATTGTGTTTCTTATCTCATATCAGGAGCATGCGAAGGTTCACTTGCCTGTTCGACATGTCATGTGATTGTGATGGTATGTTGTATATGTTTAAAGAAACGTGCTTTTAACTTATATTTGGCTTGCATAAAGTACGAGGAGCTAACTATCGAATCATAGTGTAGGACGTGGACTATTACAACAAATTAGAAGACCCAATTGATGAGGAAAATGATATGTTGGACTTGGCCTTTGGACTTACTGAAACGTAGGTTTTCACCTATAATTGTTATAATTTTATTTGTGAGTTCATGTTAAAATGTTATGTTTCTTCGTTGTAGGTCTCGCTTGGGTTGTCAAGTCATTGCAAAACCTGAACTTGATGGAATTCGTTTAGCAATTCCAGCTGCCACCCGAAACTTTGCTGTCGATGGCTATGTTCCTAAACCACACTAGAGATGATGCACCTGAACTTGATGGAATTTTTGTAGCTATTCCTGCAGCCACCCAAAGCGATGATTGTGGAAGAGTTGGTTGAGTGTAACGTATAACTTCACAGTTTTGGAGCTCCTGTATTTTATTGGACCAATGAGCACGACTTGAGATATATATATTTGTTACTTTTATCAATTATGTGCCAGTTTGGGAGTAATTCTGGGAGGGCCATAATAACTTGTAGAAAAAAATATGTGATTCTTTATAGACTTCATATTGTTTGTTCCAAACTCTCTATGAACCCTTTGTCACCTCATTTTTTTTGCACAATATTTTATAATGTTTGCACAAGAATTATGCCAAAAATATAAGGTGGCAGAGAGTCTCAGAGTCTCCTTAGCATTTCTCATTAAACAAAACTGGATTAGAGCCAAGATGGATCTACTAAATTAACCATCTACCATTAGACCTTGGAAATCGAAATGAATTAGTTGGAAGAGGGATTTAATTTATGAGTACCTTTTTTTTTTCCAATTACGGAGTTGGAGGAGCATGATAACTTGTAGGCAAAAATATGCGAATTTAAATAAAAAAATTTGGAATGCATTTAGAGATTTTGAGAATTTCAAATTTTTGATTCAAAATTTCGGAAGGCTTTTTAGTCAAAATGGTCATTGAGATTTGCCTAACTTCTCACCTTAGTCCTTGAGATTTGAAATCAATAAAAGTGATCCTTGAGATTGTCCATCATCAATCATTTTGGTCATTCGGTGAAAAATTATGTTAAATAAGGATCCAAATGACAAAAATCACCTTCAATATAATAAACAATAGGTCAAAATGATTTGACAAAAAATGAGGGTATTTTTGTCATTTTATCTTTATTTTATGAAGATTTTTCACGAAATAACCAAAATGATTTATTGTGGACAAAATCATAATCAGTATGATATAGTTTTGGCATTTTTTTCATAATCGGTTGTTATTATACTGAACCGACAATTAATGATATGGCTTTGGTATTGGATTTTGTATACTAGCGGTATGCATGGAAGAAAATATCGATAATATCGGCAATATATCGCCGATATTATCGAATTTTGCCCAAGCCGATATTTTAACTGGTATCCAAGGGGTTTTCGTCCAAATTTCGCGATATTATCGCGAAATATCGGAACTGTGCAAGTCGGAGACGAACGCCGGAGCTTCTACAGCTCCGGCCAACTGTAAAACAACCCCCTAAACTTCGATCTAGGTATGAACATGAAATAGAAGACGCGAGGAACGTTTTTATAACGTCTGTTTGTCGTGAAACGGCCGGAGGTGTTCGGAAAGTTCTTGGACACCCACGGCCTCGCCGGAGATGGGTGTGCCTATTCCCGAGTCGATTTCATCCCAAAATCCTTGCAAAAAGATGAGATAGAACTTCAATTTCATATCTAACTTCGATCTAGAACATAAAATGAAAAACCCAAAGCTTACCTAACCGGAGAAATTGAAGGAACTCGCCGGAGCAGGTGCGATGGTGTGCGTGTGGGTCTTGGACCTCGGTGCATGTGGGTCTCAGTGCAGACAGAAAGGAGAAGGAGGAGCAGAAGGCTGGCTCGGTGCATGTGGGTCTCGGTGCAGAGAGAAAGGAGAGGGAGGAGCAGAAGGCTGTGGTGTGTGTGTGGGAGAAGGGAGAAGAGAGATCGAGAGATCTGTGTGTGTGTGTGTGTGTGTGTGTGTGTGGGAGAAGGGAGAAGAGAGATCGAGAGATCTGTGTGTGTGTGTGTGTGTGTTTGGGAGAAGGGAGAAGAGAGATCGGAGAAGGGAGAAGAAGAGAGATCGGAGATCTCTGTGTGTGTGTGTGTGTGGGAGAAGGGAGAAGAGAGATCGAGAAGGATCGAGAGAGAGATAGACGGAGGTCGTGTATGCGTGTGTGATGTTTGTGTGCGTGTGTGGTTGCGTGCATTGTGTGTGTGTGTGTGTGTGGGTTCCTCCTGTCATGAGGACATGACTCACTCAGTGTCCTAAGTTTGACATCAAATTATCACGAATTCAATATCAATTTTGTTTTGTTGGTTTTTTTATGTGTTTAAGTTTACATATTACAATTAAATGATAATCATCTTTATTTGTAAGTTAATAAAATCTTAAATTGGATGCCAATTTATCACAAATTCTATACTAAATTATCAATGTTAGCACTTGTGTGGCATGACCAAAATCCACACTCCTACATTAATTACTACATATTTTCTACACTCACAATGTTTGTCAGCTCGCTATATAATCAACTTGATAATGTTAAATCCATCATGCAATGTATTTCCTTATTTTTTGTGATAAACTAATAGATAATTGACTAAATAAACATCCTGCAAAGTTTCAATAAAAATTTCCAAGTTTTTCTTACAATTTCCGTGGTTTCCATGTAATTTTTATCGATATCGATATTATCCCGATATTTCCATCGATATTTCCGTGTTTTCGGACTACCGATACTTCCGATATTACCGATATTTTCTTCCTTGGCGGTATGCCATACCTACCAATACATATATATTTTCTATTTAGATATTTTAGGTATTTTTTACATGCTTGACATGTGAAGAACTGGAAAAATGTAAGTATTGCTATATTTTTACTAATTCTAATTATAGTACTTCAATCCAATGTTTATTGATATTTTTAATTTATTATTCAATATTACTTCTTATTCTAATCATACTTTTTTATGTAACATTTGAAGTGAAATAGTTGATGGTTCTACATCTCAAGTAGGAACATCAATTCCAAGTGCTTCGAAAAATTGATTCATGGAAGATTTCATATGCATTGGTTGTTGCTACTTCAGTGATGTTGCATTATCATAACAAGTTATTTGTTTTGGAATTATAATAAGGGGATCTTATAACCAGAACCATAATTTTAAGTTTTTTGTTTATGCATTAGTTGCTACAATTGAATTTAGACAGTGATGTTAGTTGGATTTTTGAGTTTGTTGGATTATGT
This sequence comes from Malus sylvestris, assembly GCF_916048215.2. Lineage (NCBI taxonomy): Eukaryota > Viridiplantae > Streptophyta > Magnoliopsida > Rosales > Rosaceae > Malus > Malus sylvestris. Next base: position 139,927 of record NC_062273.1, read on the forward strand.
TTGCTGACATTGTTGTTGGTTTATTAAGTTTTGATATGATTTCCATTTTAATTTGTTAAGTCATGATTATGTTGGCTTATCATCAATCGAAAAATTGCAGCAGCAACTTCTTTTTCTCTTTTTTGATTTGTTGTTTACGGGTCAGTGCATCGTCTTGAGCTGTTGTTTTGTAACTTATTTGCAAATCATCAGTTATGCCATTTACCAAATGAACCAGCCAATAATTTTGGCTAAACCGATTTTTGGCAACCGCAAAAAGACGGGTTGGCTAGCGATAATTGATTTTCGGTAATTATGTTTATGTGGCTGGCAGGTGGCACAAGGAATTTGGCACTGTTTGCTAACCGAACCTAGCCCTAACTGTCACATCCTGGCCCGAGCCCCCACCATATCTCGGGCTCGACTTTGCCATAGCATGATATTATCCGCTTTGAGCCTTGACCACGTCATCACGGTTTTGTTTCTGGGAACTCACACGAGAACTTCTCAGTGGGTCACCTATCATGGGATTGCTCTCGCGCGCCAATGGAATCTGAAGCCAGTGAGCTCCCAAAATGCCTCGTGCTAGGTAGAGATGGGAAATATACATATAAAGCTTACATGATCCACTTCCCTGGACGATGTGGGATGTTACCCTAACTCTAATGACATTTTTGGGAGATTTGGCAAAATAACCTAAAGTTTGACCCTATATAGAAGTATAGTCACATTTTATTAAATTTATGATAATTATTACCAAAAGTTGATATGAAAGTACTAGTATACCTTTATATCCTTAAATGGCTGCCGTTGTATGATTGTATCCAAAAGAAATCTTAAGATTGCCTTCGAATCATAGAAAAATAGGTGGCCTGAGGTTTGAATGTAGATTCGCAAATGCATGGTTGGGATTGTATTGGTGGTTCTCACCCAGAACGTTATGGTTAGGAGTTGAGGTTGAGCGTGACGGTGGTCTTAGATCCCGTCAACGGTATTGATTTCAAACTTCATTGAGTCGTTGAAGTTAGACCCAACCAGAGTCATCTCCATTCTTTTGATGAGGCATTGGGTCCAAATGACTTGAGCAATTAAAATTAAAATTAATTATGAAAATGAAAATTAATGTAACAATCAACAATCATGGCTGGGTAGATAACGGAAGTGGAGGATGGAGGGGAAGGTGTAGGTGGCGACTGACTAGGGAGGAAGGGATCTGTAGAGGCTTTGGAGCAATCGGAGATGGGGGAACAGCTTCAGCAGCTTGCTTTTTTGTTTTATTGAAAATTCACGTTTTACATGAGGGTATATTAGTACTTTTGTATTAGCTTTGGTTATAATTATCACAAATTTAAAAAGTGGCTATAATTCTGTATGGGGTCAAAATGTTGGTTATTTTTCCAAACTTCCCATTATTACTTAACTGAAATGTGAAAATGAATGAGTCAAAAAGCATAAAATAGGGTAAATTACACTTTATCACCTCAGGTTTGAGCTCTATTGCAACCTTATACAACATCTTCAAAAAATTTCACTTTCATACATCCGTACTATTTTATTTCAATATAATACATCGGTTATATTTTCCATCTATTGGTCTGTTAAGAGCTAACGTGGCTGCCACATTTGTGCCACGTGATAATTTTTTTTATGCATTTTGTTTGTACCATACTTGACCAATCCCGAAACTATTGAGCACCGGTCAACGTTATACCGTCAATGACCCAGAAGAGCTTCCCTACAACCAAGAGGCCAATCACAGCGCAACACATGTCGACATCAGAAGCCAATCATAGCACGACACATGTCAACATCAGAAGCCAATCACAACACGACACGTGTCAATGTCAGAATGAAACTACAAACTCTCTTCTATAAATAGAGAACATTCTCTCACAATATTTCCTAATGTTTTATACTAAATCATTCACTAGTACTCATTAAAGGAGAGTTTGAACCTATGTACTTGTGTAAACTCTTCACAATTAATGAGAACTCATCTACTCCATGGACGTAGCCATTCTGGGTGAACCACGTACATCTTGTGTTTTCTTTCATGTCTTTATCCATTTTCATACTTATCCACACTAGTGACCGGAGCAATCTAGCGAAGGTCATAAACTTAATACTTTCTGTTGTACCAAAGTCCCCACTGATTTTGTGCATCAACATTTGGCGCCGTCTGTGGGAACGACACTTATTCCCACTCTCTTCAGCTTTGTCAAGCTGGTTTCCACCATTTGTACACTCTCTTTTGACCAGGCATCCCTCTCCAACATGGGAAGCGAAGGAAGCCACATCACACAAAATGACACCCCTCTTGCACCTAGTTCAAAGCAACGAAAGAATGAAGGAAAGAGGGTTGCTCTTCAAGCTAAAGTCGATGAGCTAGAAGCTCAAAACAACAAGATAGCAATGAAGAATGAGGTCCTCCAGGAGCAGTATGAGAAGCTCTTTGAGATGCTCCACGAAACTATACGTACTCAAACACACGAGATTGTTGCTCCTGTGGACATCAACCATCATCTGGGTGCCCCCCAACACGGAGGGTCACCTTCCTTCGACATGGGTATCCCTGATGAGGAGCGAGCTAATCATACAAACATTGATCAACATGAGACTTTTCTCAACCCAGCTGCTTCGACCCGAAGCAGGAGAAGTGGAGGAAGACACCTCCTTGCTGAAGGGTTGGAAGGATCGAAAGCTTTATCATGACTGCCGAGACTTTCTAAAGCAAATTCGAGAAAATCCCCTCCACATATGATCGAAGATCAATGACCCAAGGGTTTCTGAAAGACTCGGTCCCCTCCCACAACCCAGGCCAGCTACTAATCTAGGGAATGAACGACATGTCCTAGAAGAACATGAAGGTACATGGGACTCTGAGGTATTCCGACAGACTCGCCCTAGAAGTCAGTACGGCGAGTCCAAGAAAAAATCACACGCCCTTGCTCAAACTTTCCTACTTCCAAGAGGCGATGGAGACTTACGAAAGAAAATCTCAGTGGTACATGACTCCACTTAAGACCCCATTGTCCTACAGCTCCTTGAGGAAGTAAACAAGTTGAAGGCCGAACGTCAGGCCGAGATACCTGACTGGAACCAACCCAGGCCTGGCCCTCTCACAAGGAGGATCTTTGACACCCCCTTCAAGCGAAAACAAAACAAAAGCTTGGTTTACAATTTTATACTGGAAGGGAGGACCCAATTGAACACCTTAACCTCTTTAAGTCCACCATGGCATATCGGATGCACACCGACGAAGAACGATGTCTTCTCTTCCCCTCTACCCTCTCTGGCGGAGCTCTAAACTGGTATTGCCGTCTTCCACCTGAGACAATAGACTCATTTGAGGAACTGAGGAAACAGTTTGTCTCTTAACACATCTTCCAGACCGATCGCTTGCATTCTGTAGATGACTTGTACACTATTCGCCAAAAGTCGGACAAGTCACTACGAGAGTATGCTGGTCGTTTCGGCCATGAGTATTCTCGTTGCGCTGAGGCAGATGACAATACCGCCCTCAAGGCCTTCACGGCAGGGCTACGTGATTGTTTCTTCAAGTACATGATCAATGCCAACACTTGGAAGACTTACTCTGAGGTGATGGCACATGCTTATAACCATGCCTCCGCCGAGGCAAGGACATATCAAGGGAAACCCACCATAACCACCCTTTATCAGCAAGTAGGGAGTGGAAGCCAGATTCAACCAAATGAGAAGACCTCGACCTTCTAAACGGCAACGGTGCCTCCCCCTGCCTTACTTAATACTTTGCCAAGTCAACAGACATATCAATCTCAGGGCAAAAGGAAAGATTTTTATCATCACCAGTCTCATTTTAGTAAAAAGAGTAAGAGACACAACCGCGATAACCAAGGGTATTGCCATGATAATCCCCGACCCCAGTGAAGGATTTATTTTGAAAAACATGTTCATTTGAATAACATCTATAGCATGCAATTAACAAATTAAAGGCGGAATCATGCTTGTATGCATTCAAAAACAAAACATTACCCATGAAATTCAAAGCCTAGTAGATTGGTGAACCAATAATCAACTCAAAACAAAGTGAGTTGAAATTAATACCTTTGTAGATTCCTCTTTGCATAAGCAAAGGCTAATCACCCAAAGAGATAGGGCCTTCATTCCTTGCTTCTTAGATCCATGGATTTGGATGGAAGAATAGGTTCTCCAAGTTCCCAAAATTGAGAACCTCTAAGTCTCTTCACCAAGGTTTGATTGTAGAAGAAATGAGTGACCTTGGAGTAGTAGGATTGCTAGATGTACCCTCCAAGGTGTTGGCCTCTTTAGAGAGAAAATGGAGAGACAATTCTCACCCATTTTCACCCAAAATAAACCCTTAATCACATTAATGAATATTTGGCTATAAAGTCCTTTATATAGTCACTTCTTTAAGTGACCTAAACAACCAAAACCCTAATTCATCACCATATGGCCGGCCACCTAAGGAATTTTGGGCTTTTGGGCTTTAATGAATCTTTATTCATTAAATTGTCATACAACTTAAGTTAATGGGCTTGACGTTCGAAGCCCATTGGGCCTTAAGGTCCAAAACTATCCCGAGGTCTTTAACGAACTTATTCGTTTGATTAATTAACATATTAATTAATCCTTGCCATAAATAAATGATTAAACCATTTAATCATTCTTACTCATTTCCGTTTAATCTTCAATCTCCACCTTTTATGGTGTGCGATCCATTAGGTTCCTTTTAGCGAGGCAGTGGGCGATTAAAACAATTTTACATCGATTGTGAATTGAAACAATTTTCAATTCTCCCTTTAGTGGTTATACACGTATAGGGCTTCCACAAACCATGGTTGACGCCTAGCAGCATGTCATGGTTACCCAAGCTAATCAGAAGAGGTTAGAGAACCTATTCAGTTCGGGATTACAAATGCAATACGGTCCTTCTCTAATCTAATACTCTTGACCACATTGTTTGGTATGATAGTTTATTTACTCATGTCTACTATCCAATGTGAATCGTTTGCTTATATGATTTCCTTGAATGTGATTTGGAACGCATTCCCCAATCTCATTCATACTCTGGCCAGAGATTCCAAATCATATCATAGAGTATTCTCCCTCAACTGTTTGAAGGTTAGAGATCCCTTGTTGCGCATTTACTTGTCTCCATAGCTAAGTGGCTTAACCCCAACGATGCCGTGACACCCCTAGGGGGTGAATTAGACATAATCAAAGATTAAGGACTTAACCACAAGACAACTGTGATGCCTCAGGTCAAAGGACTACTTTGCATTATCCCAACCATGAGTTCTCATGTGACATGGAATATAAGAACTCTTCGTTGATCACGTTCAGTGAACTCATTCTCTTATTGAGCACCTACGTACTTGTCTTGATGTCACACACACCAATGACTCGAGACTAGTCACTCTCCCTGAGAGAAGACACAGTACGTACTGATCTTAACGGACTGTCAATGCCCAATTGGTAATCCTATGATCAGGAACATTTAGGATGTGTCTACGAAAGAATGGTCTCATTAATCTAACTTCATTAGATTGCATTCTCCCAATCACATATTCCTTGGACTTTATCGTTTAAGCATATAACATTTATATGAGACGGCTTAAACAATAATCTTTGCCCTTTATATGTTAAACTAGATTAGTTTAACATTTGAAATGTCCGTAAAGTATCATCATATGATTGGTTTTAGGGCACATTTCCAACAATCTCCCACTTGCACTAGAGCCAATCAGCATTGGTCATCAGTGATGATACCTCTTCTGTAGTCATTTCATAAATGGCTGAGTAGTAGGCCTAGTCAATGGATATCTATATGTGTTATCCACAGAAGCAACCTTGAGAATAACGACGTCACCATTATACATGATTCTCAATCATGTGGTTCAGTCTCTCATTTGTGTTCGGATCTTGATGAGACCTTGATTCCCAGGCTTGAGCTATCGCCCCATTAGTGTCATACACTTTCTGGTTGGAATCGAATAGAGAGTTCATAAATGAACTTTCCCATCCAAACAACATTTTTGTAAACTTCTATATGGCAATATATCTTGCATTCATAATGGAACACACTAAAGTCATTACTTTAATGTTTCCATCCAAATATCTCTTTAGTCATAATAAAGAGATATTTGTTTATCTCTTCATTCATAATGAAGAAACATCCAATGATGTATCAGATTCATAATCTAATACATTTACGCTTCCATTACGTTACTCTAATTCTTCCTCATTCTTTGAGGAATCTATCCTTAAGTATTTCTTAAATACTTAAGGACTCACTTGACAGTTGCCACGGTTCTGATCCTGGGCTTGCACTGATATCGTCTTGTACCGTTCTAGGTACAACTCATATCAATGTTTTTCATACAATATGAAATACATAAATCACCTTTCTGCTTATGCATAAAGGATTCAATTTACGCATTATTTCTATGGGAGTCAAAGGGTACGTTCCCTTTGAGAAGGGCAACTTGCTAGTCTCACTAGAATCGTCCTTCTTATTGAAGTTTATCATCATATGAGAAACTTCCTAGCATCCATTGTCTATTATTAGGGATTGATATAATCCAATTATATCATGAAATATATCATTATAGATTTCCATCCCATGTATCTAGACTATATCTCCCATATACATTCTATCTTCATATAATGTATTAAAGTCATAACTTTAACGAAGAAGTATTCTTTTTATTTCCAAAATTAATATATCATATATACTTAAATTTTAGGAACATGATTAACTCCCACTAATCTTTTGTAAAACTCGTAAACAAAAGATTCATTTACATGTTGATGAGAAATCAAACGATTTGATTCTTTTTCCTCATAAAATGCAAATAGCTCCCACTAACTTGCTAAGATCCATGATGGATGGATCTCTACAACTTACATGTCTTGTGATTTATAGTTTTGGACATATATTATCAAGACTATCTTAATAATGGTTTCGGAAACCCATATTATGTCAAAACATTGAATCACCATTTTAGTTGTAGCTAGCAATCTTCGAATTAATTGAAACCAAGCCTACCTCAAAGATGGTTTCTTCAAAGTCAACCATTCTCTTTGATTGTAGTTACCTTAAGCTACCAATTAGCTATGAAGGTTTCATTATTTCGAGTCAAATGGTACTTTACCATTTCCTTGAGTATATATCGTATATGCACTCAATGTAGTCATAAGGATTTTCATTCTTATCGACTACCTTGGAGCTTGTGGTATAGGAACTAGGTTGTTATATTTGTTGATTACTTCCTTGTTTCTCAAAGAACCCATTCTTTGAGTTCTATCTCTCGTTCATTTGCTCTTAGGCAAATCACATTGTAGGATTACAATGAACTTCCCAACAAAACAACATTTGTTAGTTGGTTTATAGAAGCGATATCCAAAAGTTATTTTAAGGATATCCTACAAGATTGTTATCAAACGAATATTGCTTATTAGCACACAACCCCAAATCTTTAACATGCTTAAGATTTGTCTTTCTTTTCCAACTACATCTTATGGAGTCATGAAAATATTGGAAGATCTTCTCATTGACAATCATATTGTTTTAGAAGTATATATCCTATATATGGGTAATAGATAACATTTAACGAACTAAATCTTATTCGAGTTCGTTCTTCTCCTAATGGAGAAATACATTATCTTATGATGCTATTTTCCTTGATATCTTTCAAGGAAACTCATCTAAAGTGTTACCTTTCCTTGGATCAAATCTAAGGAGGTAAATACTTTAGATATCTTACTCATCTATTTACATTTCTTGAATTCTTTGAAACCTTTTGCAAAGTATTCGGACTTGTGTTTATTCAAAATAAACTATAGTCCAACCGAGAGTGATCTTCGGTGAATGTCATATAACATGAGTAGTATTATGTTGTGGACAAGTGCCACTAACATCTAAGTGAATTAACCTCAACAACTTTGTGATTCTTTCTTCTTTCCAAAAGAATAAAGATTCGAACATTTCGCCTCCATACAATTTTAACAAGAATGTATTGGATCCGGATCTAACGATCCAAAGCGTCCATCTATGACCAACTCGTAATTTATGTTTTTAGAGGTATCACAACTTTAGTTGGGATTAGTCACTACCTTGCAACCTTTTGGGTTTTAAGCATCATTATTTTCTAAACAGTTAACACTACCATATTATCTCTACTATAGAGACAATCAATTAGATTACTATAATCCAATTTCTTTGGTAGTTCATATGAGGAAGTAAGTACTATCTGCTTTCGCAGAGATCTATATCTTATTCACGTTCCGTATGTGAAGCACCTTTTCTTCTCTCATATATCTTCTACTTCTTATTAGTCACACTTTTACAACGATTTGTAAAACATAGTTACTAATACGGAATCATACATTCAAGTAGAAGAACCAACTGTTTTGAACTATTCAAGAACAATTTACAACACCTTCGAAAGGTGTGTTCTTGACACTTGCAAGACATTTCTTGCAAATACCCCTTCCAATGTCCATCCTTTCATAAAGAAAGTTTGTTCCCTTGGAGTTATTTATCTTCTTTATTTGACTTTCACCTTTGACTACATTAGTCATGGTCCCTAAACTCCCACTATCTCTCTTGAAACCCTTTTCAATTGTGTTATACACATCAAACAATTTGGAGAGTATGTGGTTATTGTTCACTACATAGTTTACCATAAACTTAGTGAACCATTAGGATAGGGAAACAAAGGTAAAGTCCTTGCCTAGTTTCCGTCTCGTTAAGTGGTTTAACACTTCAACACTCAATGATTCAAAATCATCATAAGTCCATGTTAATGGACTATTTTTGTCAACCAACCATTATGTTCTAAACATAATTACAAACTTTCAAGAGTTGTACAAGGCAACTCTCATTTCTTCATACAACATTTGGAAGTGAAGAATCATGGCACATTAAGTGTCCAAGCCTTTGTGCTTTCTTCTCAAGTTCCTTGTTCATGTAACAAAGAAACAAGCACTAAGTGTTTGCATTGATTAAGGGTTGTTCAAAGCAACTCTTATTTCTTCATACAACAATTTGTAATTGAAGAATTATGACATTAAAAGTGTTGTCCTCTTTATGATAGACCTTTTCTAACATATTCTTCTAATGATACATTATCAATAGGAAGATTGTGAGGATGAGACTACTTAGGTACATTTACAAGCCATTAAAGACAATCTATGGTTTTGTAGTACCAAGTCCGTAAACTAAACGTTCGGCTTTTATTTGTCAAGTGTTGGATAACGTTTGCAAATATATTGGTAAACAAATACATAACGTATATAAATTGATTGATTTTAAGCCATTTGATTCGGGTCTTTAAATCAAATAGCATCACCCACTATTTTTGGCAAATTCCATATCCCTCATTGGAATTCGAGAGTTTTGGATGAAACTCTTAGTAGGTTATGGGAGGCTCACTATTACCAAGCCCACCTCACGATGATACGATATATGGCTAGCAACAATAATAATGAGAGAGTACGCTTACTCATTTACAACTAATGCAAGTACCCATCTTATTTGGCCTCTAGAGAATGTAACCTCACAATGATATGATGTTGGTTCCATTGCACTTAGTTAAGTCATTCCCACCATGCTTAGTTTGTGAAGGGGTTCAAGAATAGCCTCACGATGATACGATGTCGGCTATCCTCGTTGCCTACACTAACCTCATCATATGTTTATGGATTCCTCCTGAGTATAAGCATGCACTTTGTACTCCCCCATGATAGGGTGAAGCCGGTGTACAAGTCATAAACGATTGGAGCCACCACGGTGGAAGGCCTACGAAAGAGTGTTCTAAGCACTCTCACGCTTATCAACTTAATAATGGTTTGGTTGAGGGTTTTAGGTCTCATCACATACAAATATACATTTTAATCTCTATTAAAACAATTTTGGTCCTATTACAACTATTGGTCCATTGGATTGTTTTAGTTGTATATAATACTCCCACTATGCTTATAAAACGGTTTTTAAAGCAAGAGTATATGATACTACTATCATAACCTTTGCATTCATTTAATGGACTATATAGTTGCCTTAGGGCCTTAGGATGACTATGAACCTTTGTTTAGATTCAACACGAGCCTTGTGTTGAATCTCGGTCTAGGGATGGAGATTGATTTTAGTTACGCGTTTAATCACATTAAGGCGTGTTGTCTTAGGGGCGTTGGACCCAATTACTTCATTTTCATGCATATCATATAAAGCAAGAAAGAAATACTTCAAAGTAAAGGATGAGCTTATGCTCATTACAACATTTGCATAAAACAAATTACCTTAAAGTAAAGAAGGACTTATGCCCTTTTACAACATTTGATTAAATCAAATTACAACCAAAATCTAATCTACACATTCCCATGGTTCAAACAAATTTGAAACGCCTTTCACATAGCTCAATTATATTAGGCTTAGGTTCATAATCATCCTTTAATTAATTAACGCTTTAACTAATTAATTGAATGCAACATTTTCATTTGGTTTTTGTATCCATAAAATTGATTTAAGTGGAGCTAAACAAAATGAAAATCCAATTCTCATTTAAAGAGACAAAACAATTTTGTTCTCATCCTATTTGGGCCATCATGCAATAACCACAACTTTTTGGGCCATATTGCGAAAACATAAACTTTTGGGGTCACTTTGTAAAAACACAAAAGTCACTACTTCATGTAAATACAACTAGAACCCAAAATTTAAATAAATTCAAAAACTTCATTAAAGGAGCAAAACAATTTGTCCTTTAGCGTTTTTAGGCCTTAACGTCAAAACGTAAACTTTCGGGTCAAAGTACAAATACACAAAAGTATCAAAACTTTATGTAATTGCATAAAAGCCCCAAAAATACCCTATTTTATTAGGGTGGCCGGTTTTTAGGGATAAAAATGAGTGATGGGTGTTTTGATTTATTAGTTTTGTCAAAAAACAATCAAGTAGTGCTTTCACCTTTCATAAAAATAATATATGTTTTGATGATTGATGTTTCCATCATCATTTATACAAATATTTAACACTTTAAATACTTTCATAAAATTAATATATGTTTTGATGATTGATGTTTCCATCATCATTTATTCAAATATTTAACACTTTAAATACTTTCATAAAATTAATATATGTTTTGATGATTGATGTTTCCATCATCATTTATTCAAATATTTAACACTTTAAATACATGATAAATCATTTGAAAAACATATAACATAAACTTTATGAAATATTCAAAACTTTGAATCAAAACACAAAACATTTTTGTTCTTGGCAAGAACATCAAGAACAATGAAGAACATCCATGAAAACCCATAAGAGCTCCATGAATGTTTTCAAGCCATAAAACTCAAATTTTCACCATTCAAAATGGTGTTAACATCCTAGGGTACTTAGGGGTTCCAAAAGTCACCTTAAAACATTTTTAACAAGACAAACATGAACCCAAAAAATCACCCTTTGGATTTGGCCGAAAATCCCCAAAATCATGGCACCAAATTTTAGCTCCAATATTCATCCTCATATGAACTACATCTACAACATTTGAGATGGCAAATTTTCAAACAAAATTTACATTCAAAGAAGCAAGAATAAAGCTTGTAACAATTACAACTTTTAAATCATAAACTTATGAACTACAAAACCCAAAAGGATTCACCAACTACTAGACCTAGGCTCTGATACCACTTGAAGGATTTATTTTGAAAAACATGTTCATTTGAATAACATCTATAGCATGCAATTAACAAATTAAAGGCGGAATCATGCTTGTATGCATTCAAAAACAAAACATTACCCATGAAATTCAAAGCCTAGTAGATTGGTGAACCAATAATCAACTCAAAACAAAGTGAGTTGAAATTAATACCTTTGTAGATTCCTCTTTGCATAAGCAAAGGCTAATCACCCAAAGAGATAGGGCCTTCATTCCTTGCTTCTTAGATCCATGGATTTGGATGGAAGAATAGGTTCTCCAAGTTCCCAAAATTGAGAACCTCTAAGTCTCTTCACCAAGGTTTGATTGTAGAAGAAATGAGTGACCTTGGAGTAGTAGGATTGCTAGATGTACCCTCCAAGGTGTTGGCCTCTTTAGAGAGAAAATGGAGAGACAATTCTCACCCATTTTCACCCAAAATAAACCCTTAATCACATTAATGAATATTTGGCTATAAAGTCCTTTATATAGTCACTTCTTTAAGTGACCTAAACAACCAAAACCCTAATTCATCACCATATGGCCGGCCACCTAAGGAATTTTGGGCTTTTGGGCTTTAATGAATCTTTATTCATTAAATTGTCATACAACTTAAGTTAATGGGCTTGACGTTCGAAGCCCATTGGGCCTTAAGGTCCAAAACTATCCCGAGGTCTTTAACGAACTTATTCGTTTGATTAATTAACATATTAATTAATCCTTGCCATAAATAAATGATTAAACCATTTAATCATTCTTACTCATTTCCGTTTAATCTTCAATCTCCACCTTTTATGGTGTGCGATCCATTAGGTTCCTTTTAGCGAGGCAGTGGGCGATTAAAACAATTTTACATCGATTGTGAATTGAAACAATTTTCAATTCTCCCTTTAGTGGTTATACACGTATAGGGCTTCCACAAACCATGGTTGACGCCTAGCAGCATGTCATGGTTACCCAAGCTAATCAGAAGAGGTTAGAGAACCTATTCAGTTCGGGATTACAAATGCAATACGGTCCTTCTCTAATCTAATACTCTTGACCACATTGTTTGGTATGATAGTTTATTTACTCATGTCTACTATCCAATGTGAATCGTTTGCTTATATGATTTCCTTGAATGTGATTTGGAACGCATTCCCCAATCTCATTCATACTCTGGCCAGAGATTCCAAATCATATCATAGAGTATTCTCCCTCAACTGTTTGAAGGTTAGAGATCCCTTGTTGCGCATTTACTTGTCTCCATAGCTAAGTGGCTTAACCCCAACGATGCCGTGACACCCCTAGGGGGTGAATTAGACATAATCAAAGATTAAGGACTTAACCACAAGACAACTGTGATGCCTCAGGTCAAAGGACTACTTTGCATTATCCCAACCATGAGTTCTCATGTGACATGGAATATAAGAACTCTTCGTTGATCACGTTCAGTGAACTCATTCTCTTATTGAGCACCTACGTACTTGTCTTGATGTCACACACACCAATGACTCGAGACTAGTCACTCTCCCTGAGAGAAGACACAGTACGTACTGATCTTAACGGACTGTCAATGCCCAATTGGTAATCCTATGATCAGGAACATTTAGGATGTGTCTACGAAAGAATGGTCTCATTAATCTAACTTCATTAGATTGCATTCTCCCAATCACATATTCCTTGGACTTTATCGTTTAAGCATATAACATTTATATGAGACGGCTTAAACAATAATCTTTGCCCTTTATATGTTAAACTAGATTAGTTTAACATTTGAAATGTCCGTAAAGTATCATCATATGATTGGTTTTAGGGCACATTTCCAACACCCAGGCAATCAACATAGTGGGTCAAGCACGTGTAAGGACAACCCATACCCCGAGGTATGAGGCATACACACATTTGAACGCCACATGCGTGGCCATTTACCTCAGTATAGCACACTTGATACCGAAGCCAAAGCCAAGGCACCCGGATTATAAGCCCACGAAGAACACAGGCACGTTTTGCTGCTACCATGAGCATAACGGCCATGACGGCGAGAAATGTATCACCCTTCGTGATCATATTGAAGTTTTGGCACGCGAAGGAAAAATTGATCAATTCATCTTTCACCCTCCAAAGGGTAACCGTAACCAACGCCAGGTAAACGTGATATATTCCATAAGTGGTGGCACACCTATATCTAAATCTTCCAACAGGGCCATGAAAATTAGTGAACGAGCTTTAAGGTCTAGCCACCAAGTGTTTCACGTGGAAGACATCAGGGGAGGTAAGTATCAAAAGCCTAACTGGGATCCAATATGTTTCTACCATCAGGAAGAAAGAGGTATCATCTACCCTCACAACGACCCACTGATCGTGGAAGCTCACATAGCCAACTTTGAAGTATGACGAATCCTGATAGACATGGGGCTTCAGTCAATATCATGTTTGCTGAAGCTTTCAGGGCACTTAATGTAGCTGAACACTTGCTCGACCGCTCGATTTCCCCTTTAATAAGCTTCTCCAGTGATATCGTGCAACCTTTAGGGAGCATACACTTACCTTTCACCATTGGTACAGGCCCTTACACAGCTACCATTACCACTAACTTCCTGGTGGTTGATTGCCTAACGACATACATTGTCGTCTTCGGACGCACAAGCATCAATGATCTCAAGGTCATGGTATCCACACATATGTTGTTGATGAAATTTCCAACCCCCTATGGAAATGGTTACATCAGAGGAGATCAACTTAGTGCACGATCATGTTACAACACTGCGGTTAAGCAACAGCACCTGCATGTGCCCAAGGAAACCCTTTTTATACATGACCAAGTCATAAAGACCAGCCTAGATGAAGCCAACTTGGATCTTCACGGTGGCAACAGTCAACCCGACGATCCTCGAGATGACTCTTTCACCCAGCAAGCACAACCCACTGAAGAGTTGGAAAATGTCTCTATCTCAAAAGATTATCCAGATCGCATGGTGAAGATTGGTACCACCGTGTCACCACCCATTCGGTTGGCATTGATCTTTTTTTTGCAAGAGAACACTGAGGTTTTCACCTGGTCATACGAAGACATGCCAGGTATCTCTCCCGATATAATCTGTCATCGCTTAAGCATTGACCCCAAGACCAAGCCAGTGGGACAGAAACGAAGATCTTATGACGTTGAACGGTATGAGGCAATGAAGGCAGAAGTTGAAAAACTCAAAGACATAGGCTTTGTCCACGAAGTCAATTATCCAACGTGGATAGCAAATGTTGTCATTGTTAAGAAGAATTTGACCAAGGAAAGTCTCCTGCTCTAAAAGGTCTTGTGGAGAATGTGTGTCGATTACACCGACCTAAACAAAGGATGCCCGAAAGATAGCTTTCCTCTTCCTCTCATAAACAGACTTATAGACTCTACGGCAGGGTGTGAACTTCTGAGCTTCATGGATGCTTACTCAAGATACAACCAAATCCTCATGAACCCTCCGGACCAAGAACACACAGCCTTCACTATTGACAGGAGACTATATTGCTATAAAGTCATGCCATTCGGCCTAAAGAATGCATGAGCGACTTATCAGAGACTAGTCAATTCAATGTTCACCGAACAGATTGGGAAGAACATGGAAGTTTATGTTGATGATATGCTAGTCAAGAGCAAATATGCTGACCAACACATCACCAACCTATCTGAAACTTTCACCATTATGAAGAGGTATCGAATGAGGTTGAACCCCAACAAATGTGCCTTCAGCGTAAGCTCTGGCAAATTCTTAGGCTTCATGATAAGCCAACGAGGCATTGAGGCTAATCCCGAGAAGATCAAAGCAATCCTCGACATGAAGGAACCGGTAACTTCAAAAGACATCCAGAGCATTACTGGCAAGGTGGCAGCCTTAACTAGGTTCATCTTTAAGGCCACATACAGATGTGCTTCTTTCTTCAAAGCACTTAAGGGAAGTAAGAAGTACATTACATGGACTGATGAATGTGCTAAGGCATTCAAGAACCTCAAAGACTACATGAGTAAAGCCCATTTGCTCTCCAAACCTGAGGTTGGTGACACTCTCATTATCTATCTGTCGGTATTGGCTTCAGCAGTAAGTTTCGTTCTCATTCGAAATGATGGTAATGTCGGACGGCCTATCTACTACGCTAGCAAGGCCTTTCAAGATGCGGAGACACGATACTCCAACATTGAGAAATTGGCTCTAGCATTGGTCATGTCTGCTCGAAAACTTCGCCCTTACTTCCAAGCACACTTCATCATCGTGCTTACCAATCATCCTATTCGATAAATACTCCAAAGTCCTGACACTTCCAGGCGAATGATCAAATGAGCGATAGCATTGGGTGAGTTTGACATCTCCTACCAACCAAAGCCAGCTGAGAAGGGCCAAGCAGTAGCAGACTTCATCGCCGACTTCACATATCCTGTTGACATTGTTTCTACGCCTAAAGAAGTGGTTTCATTACCCTCGGAAGCTCAGATAGTTGGATTACCCCGATTTATAGATTCCTTGCTCATGGCACCTTTCCAAATGACAAAGTCCAAGCTAAGCAGATTCGATACAAGGCTACCCGTTACTTGATCATTAATGACCAACTCTACAAGCGGGGTTTTAACCTACCATACCTAAGATGCTTTACGCCCGCAGATTTGGAAACTGTTATTCGGAAAATACATTAAAGAGTCTGCGGAGATCATACTGGATCTCGATCCCTAGCATACAAGGCTTTTCGCCAAGGATATTACTGGCCAACACTCCACCAAGATGCCATCAGAATATCCCGCTCATGTGATAAGTGTTAACGCTACGTAACTATTCCTTACTCTCCTCTCGAGCCGCTCAATCCTATGATCAGCCCTTGGCCCTTGGCCCAATGGGGACTTGATTTGACCGGCCCAATACCTGCAGGGAAGGGCAAGGTTCGCTATGCAATCGTTGCAGTTGACTACTTCACAAAGTGGGCCGAAGTAGAACCCTTGACAACCATTACTAAGGCAAAAATAGAAGACTTCGTATGGAAAAACATCCTTTGTAGATTCGACATTCCCAATACGATAGTCACTAACAACGGGCGACAATTCGACAACAATAAATTCATGATGTTCTGCTCTAAGTTCAACATCAACTTATGTTTTGCCTCTCTAGCTCATCCCCAGTCTAATGGACAAGTTGAAGCCATCAACAAAATAATCAAGCAAACTTTGAAAACCAGCTTAGACAAGGCTAAAGGTTGTTGGCCAGAATTTGTACCCCAAG
The DNA here is from genome assembly GCF_916048215.2 of Malus sylvestris. Taxonomy (NCBI): domain Eukaryota; kingdom Viridiplantae; phylum Streptophyta; class Magnoliopsida; order Rosales; family Rosaceae; genus Malus; species Malus sylvestris. Next base: position 156,845 of record NC_062273.1, read on the forward strand.
TTCTTTGGTCATACCGCACTTCGTATCGAACATCAACAGGAGAAACCCCATTCTCACTTGCCTTTGGTACATAGGCAGTTGTCCCAGTTGAGCTTGAGCAAGCAACGTTCCGAGTCCAGAAATACGTGCAAAGTGAAAATGACAAACAGCTTACCCTCAACTTAGATCTAGTCAAGGAACACAGAAACCAGGCTCACTTGAGGAATGTCGCCTACAAGCAGCGCATCTTCAACTACTATGACTCAAGGGTGCCTCGTTCTTTCAAAGTGGGGGACTGGGTATTAAAGAAAAGATTACTCTACGACAGAGTCCCGAGTGAAGGAACACTTAGTCCAAACTGGGATGGACCGTTTGAAGTTGTTCGCATCAGTCGCCCTTGCTACTACAAGCTTAGAAGCTCCGATGGCAAGACCATTGGCCATCCATGGAACGCTGATCACTTGAAGTACTATTACAAGTAAACTCACATTGTACAAGTGTTAAGCTTCAGTCGTTCGGCATCCTATGTAACGAAGACTATTTGGCATGAATTCAATAAAGAGGTGACTTAGACAACTCGATCCTAATCTTCTTACATTCCTAATAATGAAACACTCGAGTTCAAAGCCTTAACATGAATGCTTCCAACATGAAACAAAGTCTAAGTATATATCAACAAGACTATACAAATAAACGAACAGTTTCACAATATATTCGTTCAATCACACATTCCAACACATTCATACATAAGCCAACTGTGCTTTGAAAGGGTTCAACATATTTTGTGTCATTCGACACTTGTTACAATGTGCCTAGACACATTGCCCTTATTCTCACCAACCAGGTGATGAAATGTGAAGAAGGAACTCATCTTCATGCCACCAACCAGGTGACGAAATGTACAACCCGTACTCTCTTTCATGCCATCAACCAGGTGATAAAATGTACAACTCGTACTCTAATATCATTTGGCAATTTGCCACTCATGCCACCAACCAGGTGAAGAATGAACTCATCTTCATGCCACCAACCAGGTGATGAAATGTACAACCCGTACTCTCTTTCATGCCACCAACCAGGTGATGAAATGTATAACCCCTACTCTAATATCATTTGGTAACTTGCCATTCATGCCACCAACCAGGTGATGAAATGTACAACCCGTACTCTAATATCATTTGACAACTTGCCACTCATGCCACCAACCATGTGATGAAATGTACAACCCGTACTCTCCTTCATGCCACTAACCAGGTGATGAACTGTACAACCCGTACTCTAATATCATTTGGCAACTTGCCATTCATGCCACCAACCAGGTGATGAAATGTACAACTCGTACTCTAATATCATTTGGCAACTTGCCACTCATGCCACTAACTAAGTGAAGAAAGAACTCATCTTCATGCCACCAACCAGGTGATGAAATGCACAACCCGTACTCTAATAGCATTTGGCAACCTGACATTCATGCCACCAACCAGGGGAAGAAGGAACTCACCTTCGTACCACCAACCAAGTGATGAAAGCAACTCACCATTCATTCCACCTACCAGAAGACGAGTGGTACAACTTGTACATGTGAACTCCTAGCATTCACAAATAATCAAAAACCCTCAAGCTTGACAACTCAACTAGATAAGCACTTATGCCCAACAAAAGTTATAGTCAGCAACAAAGTCTTATTGCAAGCCAACAACAACTTCAGTGCATGGCATACGAAGATCAAGCTATTCAGCCTTCTTGCATTTGCTTCAAACATTTCCCCTCTGTAACAATGCAAACACTACAACTCGTAGAAAGCTTCACACACTTTTGATCAAGACAGTGTGAAACAAAACCAATTTATGATGCCAACAAGAGTTTCATCAATAGAGGGTAACCACAATTCTCAAAAGCTTCACACACTCTTGATCAAGACAGTGTGAAGCAAAACCAATTTTTGGTGCCAACAAGAGCTTCATCAAAGGAGTTCAACCACAATACTCAAAAGCTTCACACACTCTTGATCAAGACAGTGTGAAGCAAAACCAATTTATGGTGCCAACAAAAGCTTCATCAATAGAGGGCAACCATAATTCTCAAAAGCTTCACACACTCTTAATCAAGACAGTGTGAAGCAACACCAATTTATGGTGCCAACAACAAGTGCTTCATCAATGGAGGGCAACCACAATTCTCAAAAGCTTCACACATTCTTGATCAAGACAGTGTGAAGCAAAACCAATTTATGGTGCCAACAAGAACTTCATCAAAGGAGTTCAACCACAATTCTCAAAAGTTTCACACACTCTTGATCAAGACAGTGCGAAGCAAAACCAATTTATGGTACCAACAAGAACTTCATCAAAGGAGTTCAACCACAATTCTCAAAAGTTTCACACACTCTTGATCAAGACAGTGCGAAGCAAAACCAATTTATGGTGCCAACAAGAGCTTCATCAATGGAGGGTAACCGCAATTCTCAAAAGCTTCACACACTCTTGATCAAGACAGTGTGAAGTAAAACCAATTTATAGTGCCAACAAGAGCTTCATCAATGGAGGGCAACCATAATTCTCAAAAGCTTCACACACTCTTGATCAAGACTGTGTGAAGCAAAACCAATTTATGGTGCCAACAAAAGCTTCATCAAAGGAGTTGAACCACAATTCTCAAAAGCTTCACACACTCTTGATAAAGACTGTGTGAAGCAAAACCAATTTATGGTGCCAACAAAAGTTTCATCAATGGAGGGCAACTACAATTCTCAGACCTTCGAAGCAAATTCAATTTATATGGTCCATCAAAACCTTCGACTACTATAAGGTGTGGCTTGCATCACAATCTCTTGCTCAACATTGTGGAAGCAAAATTTGTATATGTTGTCTCTCCCACATTTTCAAATTTCTATTTTCCCAAAAAAAAAAAAAGGGAAATTCAACAAAGCTTCATCAATGGAGGACAACTACAAATTCTCAAAAGCTTCACACTATCTTGATCAAGATAGTGTGAAGCAAAATCAATTCATGGTACCCAACAAAAGCTTCAACTCCAAAGCTTCACCTACAAAGCTTCAACTCCAAAGCTTCACCTACAAAACTTCAACTCCAAAGCTTCACCAACAAAAGCTTCATCAATGGCGGACAACTACAAATTCTCAAAAGCTTCACACTATCTTGATCAAGATAGTGTGAAGCAAAATCAATTCATGGTACCTAACAAAAGCTTCAACTTCAAAGCTTCACCTACAAAAGCTTCACCTACGAAGCTTTAAAATATATATATATATATATATATATATTTAGGAAATTCGAAAATTCAAAAATTTGGAAATTCAAAAATTCAAAAATTCGGAAATTCAAAAAAAAAATTCCTAGGCCTCCTTTTCTTTGGGCCTAACAACTTTCATAACAAATATATATGAAGAATGAGTTTTTGGCTACCACTTAGAAAGGAAATGCCTCATTCGTCAACTCCCTCGACCGGAGACTTGGGGGACTCCTACCATATGCTACTGCACCTTAATACTCGGAAGTCTCACAACCACTCAGTGACTTGGATTTTTTAAGTCTCCAAACGAGAAGTTTTCCTCACTCGGGAAATTAAGGGAGCACTACCTCAACTTACATGCTTCACTCATAAAGCTTCAACATACAAGCTTCAACAAAAGGAAAAATTCAAAGAACTTGGTGAAGAATGCCTTGGTGTATTTAACACAATATGTTGAAATGAAGTAAAGCTTATTTATTGATATCTCTGATAAGTTACAAATATGTACATATACATGAATCAAATAAACAAACAAGAGGTAGCCTTCACAAAGGCTACTCAGGAGAAGTCTCAACAGTCGGCAGAGCCCCAGAAAGAGGAGGCACCATAGGGTGATTATTCGGAGCCTCAGTACTAAACAAAACCCCAGAAGGAAGAAGCACCGAAGGTTGATCATTTGGAGCTTCATTACGCGGTACAGCCCCAGAAGACGAAGGCAATAAATGCCTTTGGAACAAACCTACAAATCTCCTATGATCAAGTAAAATCTTACCATTAGATTCCTGCAGCTGGTCGAGCTTCCTCTTCATGTTTGTAGCATAGTCATGTGCGAGCCTGTGCAACTGTTTATTCCCATGCTTGAGCCATCTGATCTCCTGTTTGAGACTTATCACTTCAGCCGCCAATGATTCAACTTGGCGGGTTCGAGAAAATAGGCGTTGGGCCATATTAGACACAAAACCTGCATACTGAACACTGAGAGCTAGAGAATCCTTAACCGCCAACTCATCAGACCGTTTGGAAAGTAGTTTGTTATCTTTGGGAGTGAAAAGGTTCCTGGCCACCACCGCAGCGGTCATATCATTCTTCATCACAGAGTCCCCAACGATAAGAGGACCAGTAGGGGATAAGAAGGATGGGCGTCATATGTTGCCTTGAGAATGCATGGTTGCCTCTTCACCAAAGTTCAAGTCAAAATGACGGTCGGATGGGCCAGACATTCTCAGAAATGATGAAGGAAAAATAAGGTGCAATAAATCTTTGAAGTAAGGGAAAAATTCCTACAAACAATAACTCCCTGAATGTACTCCTTGCACACAATTGGTGCCTTTATAAAAGAAAGGGCAACAAGGTCGTTGGTTTAAAAATCGAAGAGGCACCACTCTCCGGATTTCGAATAGGCATCACTTTCCACACGCAACATCAGCTCCTCGAGTACCACAAATAACTTTGCTAAAGATCTCTGACAAAGTTTAGACACATAAATTTTGAAGGTCCAGCTACCCTACTATTACCCACAAGGGTAAAGGAACAGCACCACTGCTTGATAACTAGAAAGTCCCAATGTGTGTCAACCTCTGTGCTCCGTGGCAAGGCAGACTGGCAAAAATGTCCAACCTTTACTCACATTCGAGAAAACACTCCTAACAAGATTGCTTGCTAAAAAATCGAATAGGAACCACTCTCCGAATCTTGAGAGCCAGACTCCCAACATGATTACTTTCTCAAAAATCGAAGAGACATTGCTCTCTGAATCTCAAGAGTCAGACTCCCAACAGGATTGCTTTCTCAAAAATTGAAAAGGCACCATTCTCTGAATCTCGAGAGCCAGATCCCCGACAGGATTGCTTGTTCAAAAACCGAAGAGGCACCGTTCTCCGAACTTCGAGAGCCAGATTTCCTTGGATAAAGCTTGTCTGCAATCTTCACACGCAACATCAGCTTTCCAGATACCACAGACCACTTTTTCAAAGCGCTATGACAAAGTTAAAACATGTGAAGCTTGCAACTCCCACTACATTGCTATGACCAAGAATGGTAAATGAATAGCATTATTACTTGCTCAAGAATTGAAGAGGCACCGCCCTCTGAATCTCGAGAGCCAGACTCCCAACATGATTACTTTCTCAAAAATCAAAGAGGCACCGCCCTCTGAATCTCAAGAGCTAGACACCCAACAAGATTGCTTTCTCAAAAATTGAAAAGGCACCGCTCTCCGAATCTCGAGAGCCAGATCTCCGACAAGATTGCTTGTTTAAAAACCGAAGAGGCATCATTCTCGGAACTTCGAGAGCCAGATTTCCTTGGATAAAACTTGTCTACAATCTTCACACCCAACATCAGCTTTCCAGATACCACATACCACTTTTTCAAAGTGCTCTGACAAAGTTAAAACACGTGAAGCTTGTAGCTCCCACTACATTGCTACGACCAAAAAGGGTAAAAGAATATCATTACTACTTGTTGTTAGGGAGACTCCTATATATGTGGACCTCCATCCTTCACAGATAGGCAGACTTGCAAAAATGCTCAACCCTTCCTCATATTTGAGAGGGCACTCCTAACGAAGCCTCTCGAAATACTCAGCTTTCTTCCCCCCCAATAATACCTATGCAAACCAGCCACACCAGAGCAAGAGTATCTCATATCATCAGGGTCAAAAGCAAAAGTGTCCCATATCATGCTTTTTCCTTGTCTTTTCCTTTGCCCTTGTTCTTACCTGCAAGACAAAAAGAAAGAGAGCAATCAGTCAGCACTTGGAATCAAGCTTTCAATTAGGAACTGACTGTCTGGAACCCCTTGCCTAATTACTTACCTGGCATTGTTCTCGAGTACTTATCTTCAACATCTTATGCTTCTAGAAAAGATACCACATCTGCTTGATGACCAAATAGGGCAAGTGAGAAGGATACAAGGAAGCATGTGGAGACAAGCACAACAGAACACATGTCGATTCATCTATTACTTCGTTAACAGCAAAAGTATCCCATATCATCAAGGTCGAACGCACTCTTGATTTGATGGACTTGTTTTGACCCTCAAATTATTGAGTTGGCCTTATACTCTAGAGGAAACCAGAAAACCCTCCAGCCAAGTTCAAGAATAAGCCTATGGAAAGTTACTTCTTCAAAAGCGAAAGTATCTCATATCATCTCTTCTCCATTTGCTTCTCCTTATCCTTGTTGCTGTTTACGACACAAGGAGAAGGAGAACAATCAACCGGAAGCTGAAGTTGAACCTCCGATCCAGGTTGCTTGCTTGAAAGTCTAATTGCTTACCTTGTCTGTTACCTCTTTCGGCAAATCTCCTAGCTCGGCGACTTGGGGGACTCCTACTATAGGGTTTTGTATCGTACTTGACCAAGCCCGAAACTACAAGTAAGCTTCAAGTGAAATTGATACATTACCTTGTGCATCTTCATCAGTTAAAGATACCACCCCTGGATGGAGGAAAAGTACTTCCAAAGAAGATGCCACATTTACGTATGAGACAGATAATGCAAGTGAAAATGATACCACACTTCGGTACTTAGAAGTTTCATGATTACTCAATGGCTTGGATCTTGCAAGTCCCCAACCGAAGAGCTTCCCTCACTCGGGAACTTAAGGGAGCACTGTTTGTACCATACTTGACCAATCCTGAAACTATTGAGCACCGGTCAAGGTTATACCGTCAAGGACCCAGGAGGCCAATCACAGCGCGACACGTATCGAGATTAGAAGCCAATCATAGTGCGACACATGTCAACATTAGAAGCCAATCACAACACGACACGTGTCAATGTCAGAATGAAACTAGAAACTCTATTCTATAAATAGAGATCATTCTCTCACAATATTTAATAATGTCATTTGTACTAAATCATTCACTAGTACTCACTAAAGGAGAGCTTGAACCTATGTACTTGTGTAAACTCTTCACAATTAATGAGAACTCCTATACTCCGTAGACGTAGCCAATCTGGGTGAACCACGTACATCTTGTGTTTTCTTCCATGTCTCTATCCATTTACATACTTATCTACACTAGTGACTGGAGCAATCTAGCGAAAGTCACAAACTTATTACTTTCTGTTGTACCAAAGTGCCCATTGATTTTGTGCATCAACACATTTAAAATATTATAATAATTTACCCTATTAAAAAAATTTTGAAACCCAAAAACCCATTCCCCTGACCCACCTACATGTCCTCCACTCTCTTCACCTCCCCTCATATCCAAAACCCCACCCCACCCCATCCCACCCCCACCTCCTCGGATACCAAAATAGAGATAGAGAGAGATAGATATATATATATATGGTGAGTGAGGTTTCAGATAGTTGCGTGGATAGTCTACTAACAGAGATGGTCTCCATGTACTGTAATTGGTTATACGCTAATAAGCCCGAGCTCCTCACCAGTAGAATCGACGCTATTGGCTACCAGCTCTTCGAGCGGCACACCTTCCCGCACTCTATTCCAACCACCATGCCCTATCTGATTGTCCCTTAATTTCATTGTAATTAAATTAGCTTTGTTTGATCTCACATATTTTGGGTTTTTAGGGTTGCGAGAGAGGTGGGGGTGGGGTGGGAGGATTTTTGGATGGGAGGGGAGGTGAAGAGAGTGGAGGAGATGTTGGAAATATGCCCTAAAGTCAATCATATGATGATACTTTACGAACATTTCACATGTTAAACTAATCTAGTTTAATATAACGGGTTAAACTAATCTAGTTTAATATAAAGGGCAAAGATTATTGTTTAAAGCCGTCTCATATAAATGTTGTATGCTTAAACGATAAGTCCAAGGAATATATCATTGGGAGAATGTAATCTAAAGAAGTTAGATTCATGAGACCATTTTCTTTCGTATACATATCCTAAACGTTCCTAATTGTAGGATTGCCAATTGGGCATTGACAGTCCGTTAAGATCAATATGTGATATGTCTTCTCTTAGAAAGAGTGACTGGTCTCGAGTCATCGGTGTGATTGACACCAAGACAAGTATGTAGGTGCTCAATAGAGAATGAGTCCACTGAACGTGATCAACGAGGAGTTCTCATACCCATGTCACATGAGAGCTCATGGTTGAGATAATGCAAAATAGTCTTTTGACCTGAGGCATCATAGTTGTCTTATGGTTAGTTCCTTGATCTTTGACTATATCAAAGTTACTTCGTCAAAGGGCGTCCACGACATAGTTGGGGTTAAACCACTTAGCCATAGAGGCAAGTGAATGCACAATAAGGAATCTCTAACCTTCAAACAGTTTGAATGAGAATACTCTATAATATGATTAAGAATCTTTGCCCAAAGTATGAATGAGATTTAGGAAGTCATTCCAAATCACATTCAAGATAATCATATAAGTAAAAGAATCACATTGGATGGTAGACATGAATAAACTATCAAACCAAGGTCAAGAGTATTGTATTAGAGAAAGACCGTACTGCATTGTAATCCTAAACTGAATAGGTTTTCCACCTCTTTTAATTAGCTTGGGTAGCCATGATATACTGCTAGGTGTCACTCATGGTTTGTGGAAGCCCTAAATGTGTATAATCACTAAAGGGAGAGTTGAAAGTATGTTTCAATTCACAATTGATTTGAAGAGTTCTAATCGCCCACTGCCTCGCTAAAAGTAACCTAATGGATCGTACACCGTGTAAGGTAGAGATTGAAGAAACAACGGAGATGAGTAAGGATAATTAAATGGTTTAATTATTTATGGCTAGGATTAATTAATATGTTAATTAATCAAACAAATAAGTTTGTTTTAGTTTTTGAGTAATTATTCGACCTCAAGGCCCATTGGGCTTAGAACCGTCAAGCCCATTAACTTAAGTTGTATGACAACTTAATGACTAAAAACGCAAAAGGGCCCAAACAACCCAAAGCCTTTAGAAGACCAGCCATATTGTAAATGAATGGGTTTTGGTTCTTTTTGTCACTTAAGTGAAGTGACTATATAGAGGACTTTATAGCCAAAAGTTCATTAGGTTTTTCTAGAGAGAAGATGAGAACACAAAGCTCTCTCTTCTCTTAAGAGGTCGGTCACCCTAGAGGAAAATAGCTAGCAATCTTTCTTCCTCTAGATCACTCATCGTTTCCTCAATGCTCTCCTTGGTGTTGAGACTTAGAGGTTCCCTATTTTGGGAACTTGGAGAATCCATTCCTTCATCCATCCAAGAAGTCATGGAGCCAAGAAGCAAAGTTCCTTCATCCACATCCATGGAGTCAAGGAGCAAGGAGACCAAGGAAAGAAGGCCCTCATATGGGTGAATATCATTTGCTAAGCAAAAAGGTGCTTCAAAGGTATAAAAGTTTCTCAACTCTTTTCTTTAAGATTTGAGTTAAGTCTTGATTCACCAAAATTACTAGGCCTTGAATTTCATGGCTAAAATTTTGTTTTTTAGTGAATATAAGTATGATTCTGCCATTTAATTGTTAATTGCATGCATAGATGTTGCTCAAATGAACTTGTTTTCACAAATATTTCCTTCAAGTGGTATCAGAGCCTAGGTCTAGTAGTTGGTGAATCCTTTTGGGTTTTCTAGTTCATAGTCTTTAATTTTATTGTTGTAATTGTTACAAGCTTTATTCTTGCTTCTTTAAATGTAAATTTTGCTTGAAATTTTGTCATCTCAAATGTTGTAGATGTAGTTCATATGAACATGAATTTTGGAGCTAAAATTTGATGCCATGTTTATGGGGAAATTCGGCCGAATCCAAAGGGTGGATTTTTTGTTCATGTTTGTCTTGTTAAAAGTGTTTTAAAGTGACTTTTAGAACCCCCTAAGTACCCTAGGATGTTAACCCTATTTTGAGTAGTGAAAATTTGAGTTTTATTGAGTAAAAACATTCATGGAGCTTTTATAGGTTTTCATGGATGTTCTTCAATGTTCTTACTTTGTTCTTGTTGTTCTTACCAAGAACAAAAAGTTTGTTGTTTTGATTCAAAAAGGTATTTGGTTGTTTATTTGTTTTTGTTAGTGATGGATGGTATGATTTTTCAAACAACATCCCTACTCTTTTTACTATTCACACCATACCAATCACTCACAACTTTCAATCACCTTTCAAACACACAAATCAACTCACACACATCATCACTACTCATCATGACCGGCCACCCCTTTAATGAGGGTACTTTTGGGGCTTTTATGCAATTATATAAAGTTTTGATACTTTTGTGTATTTGCACCTTACCCGAAAGTTTACGTTTTTACGTAAATGCCCAAAATCACTAAAGGACAAATTGTTTTGGTCTTTTAATGAAGTTTTTGCATTTGTTAAATTTTTTTGTTCTAGTTGTAATTACATGAAGTAGTGGACTTTGTGTTTTTACAAAGTGACCTCAAAAGTTTGTGTTTTGCAATATAGCCCAAAAGGTTAAGGTTATTGCATTTTGGCCCAAATTAGTTGAGAACAAAATAGTTTTGTATCTTTAAATGAGAATTGGATTTTCATTTCAGTTAACTCCATCTAAATCAATTCTATGGATACAAAAACCAAATGACAAACTTGTATGGTGAGAATTCAAAAATCAAAATGATTTCAATTTCAATTCCTAGTAAGTAAATATGTGTTAAGGGATCAAGGACTAGGATAAGCCACAAAAAAGGTGTCAACCACTATTGAGCAATGTTCTAAAAATTTTCGCCTGGAGCCGCCTAGGCACTAGGCGGTTAACCACCGTCCCGATTAATACCTAGGCATTTGAGAATTAAGAAAAGGCGCCTAGACTTACTAAGGTGTCCACCTAGCCTGCCCAAACCCTTCTAACCTATGTTGCGACTCACTTAGACAGAAAGTAAAATACTTTCATTTTGCATTTTATTTTTTCAATAAATTGTAAGAGACTTATTGAATACTTAAAGGAACACACATTATATACTTGTTCATAATGTTTTCATTATGTTCCAATAACTCATAATATATGTGTCATTCCATTTTGTAATTTGCGATGACATTATATATATTTTAAGTATAAACAAACACTTGTTTACACGAAATATAAATATATTTAATTAAATCCGTCTAATCCGCCTAGGCGCCCGACTAGATCCCGCTTAGCCGTTTAGGCGCTAGGCTTCAGCCCGCCGTCCGACTAGCGCCTAACGTCTTTTAGAACATTGTTATTGAGATATCAAATATAATATGTCATCGTCATTTGAAAAAAGTTGAGGTTACATCATAAACCAATTGGCAATATGGGGAATAATCCAATTTACTTATAAGCTCATGCAAGGTCCCTTCGTCCTGTCACCTGTGGCGAATTTTCAAGCCTAACACGTGGACAACACAACAAGGTGACCTGAAGTGCGTGTGACCGTTTGGCTTCACACGTGAAACAACATACTCTGATATCATTAAGAAAGTTGAGGCTCCACCATAAAATAAATTGACAATATGAAAAATAACTTAACTTACTTGCTGATGTAAGGTCCTTCATGCCATCAAGCTGATGCAAAGATCATCCTATTATCAAAGTGTGACTCATTCTTAATACTAATTATAGGAGTCAAACTTGAGAATAATACGCTAGTTCGTAAAATGATAAAGTTTCTTAAATGTGTGAAATTAAGTGTGCTTAAGAGAGTAGAATAGAGAGTGGTTTAAAATTTCAAATGACAATATGCCGAGTAGAATTTGATTCAAACTGGAAGGATGTGCCCAATAATAAGGTCACGTGTCAAACTAAATATTCTTCTAAAAAAATTAATTAAAACCAAACAAATATTTAGATAAAAAAAATGAAACAAAATGGCTCAAATGAGGATTTGCAAATTTTTATTACCTAAAATTGGTCAAATTTTTGTTAACTTATTTGAGGTAATGTTAAAAAGATTAAATTGTAAGCTAAATGACATAAAAATTGATAAATGAATTATTATTTAAATATTAATTAACGTGTTTATTTCTTATTTAAAACACATCAATTAATTTACAATAGCCTACAAATTTATTCTTCACTAGCGTTACTTCTGATTGTTTACTACCCTTATGTTTCGTGGTTTTCAACATTTAGTACATCAAGTTTTTTTCGTCCCAGAGTCATACCTAAAGTGTAAATTTTGGGACAGTCTCATACATCCGTTAGTCAAATTGTTAAATCTGCCATTAACAGTGACGTGGCGCCCATGTGGACAATGACTGGGCACCACGTGTCATCCACATAGAAATTAAAAAAAAATAAAATATATATATATTATAAAATAATAAATAAATAAATTTTAAAAAAAAAACGTTTTTTTTTTTCTTCTTCTTCCTTCTTTTTCCTTCTTCTTCTTCTTCCTTCTTCTTCCTTCTTCTTCCTCTGAATCTGGGTAGCAGGTTCGTTTTTTTTTTTTTTTTTCTTTCTTTCTTCTTCCTCCTTCATTCTCCTTCTTCTTCTTCCTTCTTCCTTCTCCTTCTTCCGAATCTGCCCATTTTTTTTTCTTCTTCCTCCTTCTTTTTCTTCCTGTTTCTTCTTCTTCCTTCTTCTTCTTCATTCTTCCTTCTCATTCTTCTTCTTCTTCTTCTTCTTCTTCGAATCTGCCCAGTTTTTTTTTTTTCTTCTTCCTCCTTCCTTCTCCTTCTTCTTCTTCTTCTTCTTCCTTCTTATTCCTCATTCTTCCTTCTCCTTCTTCCGAATCTGCCCATTTTTTTTTCTTCTTCCTCCTTCCTACTTCTTCCTTCTTCTTCCTTCTTCCTTCTCCTTCTTCTTCTTCTTCTTCTTCTTCTTCTTCGAATCTGCCCATTTTTTTTTTCTTCTTCCTCCTTCCTCCTTCCTTCTCCTTCTTCTTCTTCTTCCTTCTTCCTTCTTCTTCCTCCTTCTTCATTCTTCTTCTTCTTCTTGTTCTTCGAATCTGCCCAGTTTTTTTCTTTTTGCTTTTTTTTTTCTTCTTCCTCCTTCCTTCTCCTTCTTCTTCTTCTTCCTTCTCCTTCTTCTTCTTCTTCTTCCGAATCTGCCCAGATTCGGTTTTTTTTTTTTTAATTTTATAATATATATACATTATTTTATATATTTTTTTAATTTCCACGTGGATGACACGTGGTGCCCAATCATTGGCCACATGGGTGCCACGTCACAGTTAACGGCAGACTTAACAGTTTGGCTAACGGATGTATGAGACTGTCCCAAAATTTACACTTTAGGTATGACTCTGGGACAAAAAAAAATTGATATACTAAATGTTGAAAACCACGAAACATGAGAGTAGTAAACAGTCTTTTGCCCAAATTATTATTTGAATTCATTTCTCCAAAGATCAATGGAATAGGTGAAGTGATTAACTTCCCCAAAGCATCAACGTGGAAGACTGCAAGTGGGTTCCCTCCCAAGATGATGAGTGGGGAGTAAGAGGACAAACAGAAGAACCAGGGGATTGACGTGGGACGCATCTATCCGTCCGAAAAATGACAGGACAAAAATCCACGTTAAGTCATCAAATTACATTTTTGCTCATCATCCTTAATTAGTAGTAATATTTATTACAATTCTCTATAACTTTTTTTTATTGAATGAATTTAATTTTGAAATTTATGCTTATGTACTGTACATCTCTCAAAATTTATTCTCATCAGATAAAAATTAATAATAATAAACATTATTATCACTTAGTTGTGGTGAGCAAAATTATTTTTAATCAGATAACTTGGGCCCAGCAAATAATAAAAAAAGGGAGACCTAAAAAGTTGCTATCTTTTTTTTGCCTGTTTCTTTAGTGTTTTGAGCTTCATATCAATGTCTACTGGATACATACAGTGAGTGAATAATATATTGATGATAATAATCGCATACAATAAGTGGATTTATTTTGTGTTGGCTCTAGAGTTTGGACTTTGGAGAGAGAGGAAGAGAGAGAAAGATTGAGAGATTGAGAGAGAGAGTGAGATATGGAGGTCGGGTTTCTGGGGCTGGGAATAATGGGGAAAGCCATGTCTATGAATCTGCTCAGGCATGGCTTCAAGGTAACCGTTTGGAACAGGACTCTTTCTAAGGTATTTTAAGACTCTTGTGCTCTATGTAATCATGTGCTCTATGTAATCATCCCTATCAAAGCTACTTGTTTGAATGTTGCTTAATCTTCTATTCCAATCGTCATGCTAGATTATATATGTTGCAATGCTGAGAATCTGGGCATACATACAATAAAACGAAAATGGATTTTTAGCCAAATAGTCCTTGAGATTGGTATTCCTCCTCACTTTGGTCCTGATAATGAAAATCAATAGAAGGGGTTCTAAGTTAGTTCACTGTAAATTATTTTAAACAAAATTTGTCAATATTTTCGTTAAATTGTCACGTGAACGGCCACGTGACCACTTTTTAAAGAGTATTTATGTCAAACTACCCTTTCACGCAACGTGGATATTGACAAATTTTTCATGGAAGTATAAAAAATGATTTATGGTGGACAAACAATGGACTTTTTCTATCGATATTCAATGTTAGGACCAAAGTGGGGACTTATGCAGATCTCAGAGAACATTTTGGCTAAGAAGCCAATGAAAATTAATCTGAGATTCTGACAAGACAATGTCATTTTATCTCTAACTTTGATTGCAGAGTCATGAACTCGTGGAGCATGGTGCTTCTGTTGCAGAAACCCCTGCAGAAGTGGTTAGGAAGTGCAAGTATACCATTGCAATGTTATCTGATCCTTCAGCTGCTCTTTCGGTTGGTATTCTTCACTGTGGTATTTTGAGTTTTTGACACATCATCTACTTGTCTTCAACTCATCAAAATATATAATACTTAGGTGGTGTTTGGAAAAGATGGCATTCTTGAGCAGATTTGTGCTGGAAAATCTTATGTTGACATGTCTACAGTTGATGCTGATACTTCTTCAAAGATCAATGAGGTTTGAGTTACTTGCGAATGATATCCCCTCCTCCTTGTTTACATTTCTTGTGCGTCATTCCGGTCACCATTGTTTTTAAGACTTTCAAACGAAATGGGTAGAATTTTACCTTTTTACTAATGCATATGTCTATAGCAGGAATTTGTATCAAGAAATCTAAGTTGGAGTTTTGAACTTGTATGAGTAGGTTAACATATGAATACTTCCAAAAAGTTGTCTCAAATGTAGGACAATCTGTAAAGGCTAATCTCTCGTGTAACATGTTAGACTTTCAATAAGTAAAAGGATTTTATAGGTAGAAAGACATTTTATCTGTGGTTTTCTGACAGATACAGGATCTTCCTGATTCAGAATGCTATTTTGGGCCTTTTCATGTAGTGAATATGTAGACATGTGGGAAGGTAGGGTAGCTTCTTGACTGAATCTTGATGTAAGGTCAAGAAGTTGCTAGAATGAAGTTTGACTTTATACTGGTGTAGGTGAAGAGTTGGGGCTGAAAGAAGTAGGGTTCTAAAATGAGGAAAACCAAGAATTACGATTTTGGCTTTGTTCGTTACTTTTTATGGTCTTGCAGGGACTAACATCCAAGTAAAAGAAAAGAAAATTTAATAGAGGGATGAAAACTCAAAGTGTAGTTGATTACATTAAAAAACCATATGTGATACGTGTCCATAAGTTTTCACTACCAATTTACTTACTTACAGGCAGAGCTAGAATTGTAACCTTGGTGATCTGAAATGTAAAATAAAAGTGCATAAATATATATTCATGTTCAAAGCTAAATATTTTTATTTCCTTATGCACAACTTAGGATTCTGAGGCTAGAATTGGCAGGAAGTTCAGAGTGTTATAAAAGCTAGAAGTTAGAGTTCTTAGCATCAGCACTCTTATGGAGTATATTTAGTCGTCGTAGGTCGTACCCAGTGCACAAGGCTCCCGCTTTACTCCCGCTTTATGGAGTATATTTAGTGAACAAGAAAATACAAGTCAAAAAGCTGGATTTAATGACACTTCAGAAAAAGGTCACTCACACTCTCCCAAAAAAAGATTGAAAATTAGCAATCTGCAGGAAGTTCATATGTTTGTTTTGAAAAACTGTTCGTTTAGAAGGGCTCTGTTGGTAAGCAGTTCTTGGTTGGATGAACTTGCACTAGGAAAAAGAAAAGAGTTAGATATTTAAAACCAGAGCATGAGGCAGTTCTATAGCTAAATTCACTTTACCAGATTATAGCTGACTGCATAAAAGGAGAAGTGAGAAAACGTAGACTGAAAATTTGTTTGTGCAATGTTCGAAAAGAAGGCTATACATGATTAGAATATCTCTAGTTAAGGCCTGCACACTGGAACTAGCCTTTCGTTCTTTTTTTTTTCTCACAGTTCCTGACATGCTTCCAAAGATGTGCCTCATCAATTATGCACTGATTCGGAGCTGCTACTTTGCACTTAAGATACAAAGCTCGGTTGAATTTTTACTTCATCTACTATCCGTATTGCTTTATCAGTTAAACCTCAGGATGCTTTCTGGTGTTCTTTGAAGATGACTGTAATTTTCATATGTAGTTTCTTTATGTAATTACGATTTTGAACTATTTTTTCATCACATATTTGAATAAAAAATATTAAGCGGAAAAGTATCTTCCCATATATAACTAAGGTTTGCACCGAATATCTACAGGCAATTAAAGAAAGGGGCGGTTACTTTCTTGAAGCTCCTGTTTCAGGTAGCAAAAAGCCCGCAGAAGATGGTCAACTAGTTATCCTTGCAGCTGGTGAGAAGGTAATATGTTACGCAGGTTATCATTTCTGCAGTTTGTTGCTTTATACATAGTTCTGGCCACCTGCCAGATATGCTTTCCTGCATATAATTTATGTTGCATTATGTTTTGGGATCTTATAGGGAGTAACATTGTTGGGACACGTGTCAATTGATTAGGCATATGGTGAGCATACACCAAAGTTTATGGTGGTGAGCAAAAATGCTCCCTAAAAGATTTGGTCTCCCTAGTATTACCCATTTGAAAATATAAAGGACATTGCTTGATGGGGACTGCTAGCAACCTTTGCACTAACCTTTACACAAAAACAAGACTCTTGCTTTTGGCTAGGAATTAAAGATGGAAAATAGAAAAAATAATTTCAAAGGCACTAAATGTCTTGGTTTTTGTGTAAAAAGATGACAAATGACATTGCTGAATTGAAAAGGTTCAATGCAAAGATAAGTGCAAAGGTTGCTAACATTTCTCTTGCTTGACATTTGACCTTCTTGTTCAAGAAGGTGCTGCATGTAAACACACCCACACACACGTGCGGATACACGCACACACAGAGAAGAGAACAAACACAAATATACAAGGACGACTGACTTTATTTGTGCATGTAAACAGAATATACATTTTGAGCCACCGGTCGCATATTTGTTTCAGTCACATGCTTTGCAAAGTTAACCATTGAATACGAGGGTGCACATGGGTAAAAGTGGCAGTTTCAAATGTGTTAAGCAAGATTTTATTGTTTTCAAAGTTAATTTGACGTAGGTTTTTTAGGAGCTTTAATTAGGGGTTGTCTAGGAGCTTTCAAGCGCAATTAAGAGATAGAATTGGATCATAAAATTTTAAGGAGGAGGAATAATAGTTCTATTAGGATGATAAGTCCTGAAGAAAATTTAGGTTCCACCACAAAACGAATTGGCAATATGGGGAGTAGCCCAACTTATTTATAAGCCCATGTAAGGTCCCTCCCATCAATGTGGGATTTATTCTTAATGAATCGAATATTCTCCATGTATACCTCATTTTCAAGAAGGATATAGATTTAGATTATGGAACAATGAACTTTTGAGGGTACGGTTGATTTTCATTGAGATGTTTACTAACTTCTAGGATCAGAACAGTATCCAGTCTGTTTACTGAAGTTTTACCAGGATCGATAAATCAAAGATCTTATACGAATACTTCATTGTACACAAAAAAAAATTGATTCAGATTATTGAGTTTTGTGGCATTTTATGTACTTGGGATTTATAATAGTAATAAAAAGGAACATGGATATGATTCCACTTGCATCAACATGTTATAACCAAGGTGAATAGAATTTTAAAGTAATAATTAAACTATAGCTTCTGCATCAAAATTTTATGAGCTTTTTTGGAGCAGTCATGAGTTTCTATAGTTGAGTCAGGAATCATTTTAATGTAACATCACTGCATGATTTCACTGTTCAAATGTAGGCATTGTACGAGGAAGTGATTCCGGCTTTCAATGTCATGGGAAAGAAGTCTTTCTATTTGGGGCAGGTTGGAAATGGAGCAAAAATGAAACTTGTTGTCAACATGATAATGGGAAGGTAATGGTTGCTTTCTGCACAAATGATCCATAATATAATGGAGAATCATTTTCGCAGCTTTTTTTGTCAAATAAAGTGAATAGTATTGTCTCAAGAACGCAAATATGGGGGTGGAATTTTCTAGTAGGAAGATGCAGTATGCTGATGTACTAGCGTAATACTTTTTTGGAAGTTAGAAACAGTATTGACAATATCAGATATTACTCTCATAATATGTTGTGGCACTAAGTACATTTGAAGACTTCTTTCAAAATGGTGGGCCATGAGGCTCTAATTTTCTCACTAATTTTCTCATTTTACACCTTGACGTTTTGACATGCAACCAATGTACACCTTCTGTTAGGTTGACCATGTAATCAACTGTTAACTGTTGACGTGACAATCACCCACTACCTATGCCACAATGAAGTAGAACACACCAAGGCCATATTGGGAGTAGATCCAGCACTGTCACTTCAACAATTAACGGCCAGACAGTCAAATTAACAGAAAGTGAAAAATGATTTAATGTTTAGACGTTGGGGTGTAATTTTAAAACAATAGAAACTCATGGCCCAATTTTTTAAATATTATCTTCAATTTCGGCTACTCCTAATTTACCTCAGATATCCTCGTTCCTGATCTTATCCTTTTTCGTGTGGCCGCACATCCAAAGAAGCATTCTCATCTCCACAACACTCATTTTGTGTACATATCAATAAAAATTATAAAACGTTTCTCGCAAGTTGACATCACATAATAATCCAACTTGGTGCTTCTAATCTAGTATATATAGATTCATTATTCATACAGCCGAAGCAATTATGGTAAATATATTACTCGTTCTGTTTATTGCAGCATGATGAATGCATTCTCTGAAGGACTTGTTCTTGCTGGGAGAAGTGGACTGGAACCTTCTGTTCTTCTTGATGTGTTGGTCAGTAGCTACCTAGACTTTATTTTACTAGTTGTTGATCTGCTTACTGTTGATGAGTTTATTTTGGCAGGATCTAGGTGGAATTGCAAACCCAATGTTTAGGTTGAAAGGACCCACTATGATACAGGGCAGTCACTCGCCTGCATTTCCTTTGAAACATCAACAGAAGGACATGAGATTGGCTCTTGCCCTTGGGGATGAAACAGCTACATCAATGCCAGTAGCTGCTGCAGCTAATGAGGTTATGCTCTGACTTGTTCTTTGTTAACTGTCTACAAAGTTGGCCATAGCGTAAAAGTAGAGTTTTCTTAACGTGATTCCAAGATTTAGAAGACAACCCCAGGGCTGCTGCTGTCCAATAAAAGCTAATTTTAACAGATAGTGGTTTGATGTCACTTCTTTCAAAACCCTTATCTACTGTCTACATATCTTCCACGTAACATAAGTCTTTCCAGTACCTCGCAACTTCAAATGTCCACCATCATCATTGAGAAACCATTTAAACACTTGACTCGTTTTCAGAACTGTGTTAGTTGATAGTGTTGTTTAAATTGAATTACGTGTTTATACTTGGAAGTTTGAAATAATTGGAATTTTGTAGTGTACAGTCATGATCTTAAATTTCTAAAGAGAAGATAGTAGAGTAGCATATAAAGATATCTATACCCTTAGGCCTCTTTTTGGCTTCTAGGATTAGATTAGAATGGATAACCTTTAAGTTTATAGTATGTTGAAGGTAGAGGAAAACAATTTTCATTTTGGGGGGATTAGATTGGAATGAATAAGCTTTCTTCTTGAGTAATCCATCTTCTAACTTCAAATTGGCCACATTTTTTTCATTTTTTCTTTCAGCATACCTTGAAAATAGTGTTTTATCCATTGCAATCCAATTCTTTATACTAGACAAAGCCTAAGGAAACCAATATATTATCGGAAGACTTGTAGTTTTATTGTCAAGCAATGAGATTTGGAATATGTTAACGTGAGAGATTTCCAAGTTCCAAGCAAGGAAAAGTTATTAATAAATGGATCACAAAAATGTTGGATATGAGGAATTAAAAATCCCTTTCATGAGCATTACAAAGGCAAGTGTGAAGGATTTGTAAACGACTCCTTCCAGGTAAGGATTTGCAAATCCATCTCACACGTCTTTTGTAATGCTCATATGAAGCATTTCCAATTCCTCCTATCTTACATTTTGCGATACATTCTTTAATTATTTGACCTCATTTCCTTATGACTTGAAAATCTCTCGCTCAAACATAGTTTTAGAGCAATAATACCCTAACGATTTATGTTTATTATGGTATTTTAGGCTTTCAAGAAGGCTAGAAGCATGGGACTTGGGGACCTTGACTTTTCTGCTGTCTATGAGACCGTGAAGGCTCTTGAAGAACCCTCTCGAAACAGCTAACTGCGTTAAGCTAACAAAGTCAATGCGCCGGGGGAGATAGCAATGCGGTCATACACATCGAACATTACCTTTACATGGAGAATGCGACGACGGAGGACTTTTAAATAAAACAGGCACTCATTTGTATCATCATACTCAGGAATGATTCTATGCACTCCCATAAATTTGCTTTAAAACACTTTGGGAATTCTAACAATAAAAATTATTCCCAAAGAATTATCACCTTGTTTTGCATTACTTGTGGACTGGAATCTATTACTAATAGCACGTGTATTGTAAAAACAGAAACTTACTGTTCTTTGTGATTTGACTTAAGCTTTTATGAAGGAAATCATTTTACTTAGACAGAAATGGTTTCCAGATTTGTTCTATATATTTTATTTGCCTTTTATACTTTGAAAAACTAAAACCAAAACCATCATGCATATTTTACTTACATTTGCTAGTAGTTCATTCATGCCTGTATTTCCACGGTCAACCTTCAGGTATGAGTTGAAGAGAGAGAATAAATAGATTGTAAGCAGCTGTGGATCTCACTCTCAAGTCTTTGTGGATATTCTTAGTAGAACCTTTTTCTACAGAAATTCTTTGCATCCAACTTTTTATTGTGTGCTGTATATTTTGAGGATAAAATGACTATCGTTCTAGTTGCAGATCTTTGATATTAAAGGTTTTTGGGGTGTGGAGGCTCAAATGTCACGGGTTTGTTATGAGCATTAAGTTTGTCAAATTACTTTGAAATTAAGGGAAAAAAGAGGGTAAGATAACTAATCCCAAATGTAGACTTCCAAGGGATACCAAATAGGCTGCAAATATTTCACCTTTCTAGGCACTTATAGTACACTATATTTGTGTTACTGGCAGACCCCTGGTGAAAGTTGACCTGTATGACTCAGTTTTTCTGCAGATGATTTCTATTTCTAATCTAATTTACCAATACATATGTGTGAAGATGATTTTGGTACTTCACATTGATGTTTCCTTGCAAATGGTATTCAGCTCATTCATGAAAGAGATTTGTTTAGGCAGCTTTAAAAGGGAGCTCAGCCCCTCATTCGTAATTATCCGGTTCAAAAAAGTTATCAAATCATTCAGAAATTAAAGTAGAAGGTTGATAATCCCATTTGAGGGAGTTTGTCAAGGGGGCAATTGTATTCTCTTGAATGTCTTTGAGAATTTTTGGCGTTTAGTCTTTTAAGTGTTTGTGTGCAAAGTGATTAAGGACTTTACTAACTGTGGAAGCTGGCATTTTTAAGCAAAGTTAACATGATGTACCTTTCATGTTGGCCGATTAACATAAAGGTATAGAATGTAATGGAAACAGACTAAACAAAGAATATATATACTCATTGTTTGGAGAAAAAAACTTGTTCATTTTGAAGTAGTAAGGAATTAGATAAAATATTGTTATTTCGACTCCCCTCTAGATATTTTTTATGCATCCGGCACTAGACTAAATTTAGCAAATAAAAAATAACTAGAAACACGGTAGCATGAAATTTTTTTATATTAATAATTGAGTATGGTACTCTTGCAAAATTTGGAACTAATCCCCTCTTCTCTCGGCTGTCTCTCTGTTTTTATGGTTGCTTTTCAGCTCTTGCCGCACCCTATTCATGAGTACAGGGTGTCAGGATGTGGTTTACATGCCTATAATCTGACTAGGAAATCACATTTGCATTCCTATTCCTTTTCTCTGCTTTTAGTATTCCTATTCTAATTGTACAAGAAAGTTATTCTTTCCTTATGGACAAGAATTTGTGCACCTTTAACTTTTTTTTAATACAATTCTAAACAAAATAGAACTCTTTAACAAAAGACGAACCAAATCCTAACAAATACATGTGCATTTTGAAATATCAAGAGTATACTTTAAAGTTTCCCTCCTTTCCACTATTTTCTACAGCATCTATTAAATTAAATAGGTGCACAGGTGATTTTATTTCACCGCCTGGCAGAGTGAAGTTATAGTACTGCAGGTATGTGCTCACTTGTTAATGGATTTTAATAAAAGAATTTTAACGAAAAGTTCACGGTACTGTTTATTTTAACGAAATATCATATTTTTATACTAAAAAGTTAATCTTGATACTATTCACTTTATCTTTTATTTTGTCCTTATCGTTAAAACTCAAAATTTTCAAACCATTTTCATTAGTTTTCCTTTTTAATAAAGCTTTTGCTTCTGTGATATGAATATTTATGCTGATTGAGGTGAAGTTTTATAACAAGCAGATTTTTTTGGTGCTGTTAAAGGAACATTGAAACTAAGCTCTTACCAGACTTGTGTTGAGCCCGTGATTGGCTAAATTTGGAAACTCTGTTCTAGCCTTTATCAATTTCCTCATATTCACAGTTAGTAGACTCTAGTCTCTCACCACATATTTAGTCATGACTTTTGTGTTGGATAAGCCATTTTAATGACAGTGCTTGTACAGCGCCCTTGTAAAATTAAAGGCTCATGGAAAATCTCCTTTTCGTTTTCTTTGATACTTGATAGCATGGAAACCCTCTTATATTGTAGGAATATAATTTTGGAATTCCCTTTCCTATAGCGTTTTTGAACTATGTCAATGTGGCTCGGAAAAGAGAAATTAAGGTCATCTTTAACTCTAAACGTAGCTCCGCTCAGAATTATAGCTCTGCAAAAACATATATTTTAAGAACAATCCAAACCATATTTATATATCATCTTCAACCAAAAAGGACTAAACATAGCCTTTCAATCATTTTATTAGTTTTAAGTTTTTTTTTTAATTTATTGGTTAATTTGATTAAACTACTACTTATACCATATTAAAATAAAGATATCTGGACATAATTCTTGAGATGAATAGAAAATGTGAAAAACTTAGATTAAAATGAATATGTAAATCAAGTCATCATATCCAAGACCTACACATTAAGCATAAATTCTATTACTCAGGATTTTTTAAACATTTTAAGTTTGAAAGTAGCCTTTCAGAAAATGTAAAAGAAAAGTAAAAGAACCAGAAATCAAAATCATTATCCAATCACTGAAACCAGCAATGGTGGCATGAGGGTCACAAGCCCTTGCGGCAGGAGTGGGCTCCATATCGGGAGTAAGCCACATACTTCCGAAACGGGCTGGGTACCAGTCCAAGATTTGATAGCGAGATAACCCTTCGGCTATGTTTTGCTTGGTGATTTTTAGGCCAAGATTTGATAGCAAGATAACCCTTCGGCCATGTTTTGCTTGGTGATTTTTAGCCCAACATATGGTTGGAGATGAGTTTTGTCCAACATCAAGCGATGCTTTGACCCCTTGGCCCATCTGGAGAGGTTAACTCTTTACTTTCTGGGGTAGTTTCTGGTGAGTCCTAGCACATGTTGTATTGTCTCAAAATAAAAAGGGTAAATTTTAGTTGATTACCCAGAAGTTTCTTGGTTTTCAACTTTTCGTATGTGAAGTTTTTTTCATTCTTGTCTGATATCTAAAGTGATAATTTTGATACACTTTCATTCATTCGTTAAGCTTTCTGTTAAAACAGTCGTTAAGATGTGAATTTGCACCCGCTTAGACAATGATTGATCACCACTTGTCAATCTCGACCATGCAGTTATTTAAAAAATTTAAAAATAAAAAAAACTAAACCCTAAAAGTAGGCTTTTAGCTTGGGTACTCTCTCATAGACTTCAAAAATACCACGTCACCTCCCATCGCTAGCGTCTACTCCAACGGGCGTAATCACCTGCTATTCTTCCTTTCTCTCTTTCTCCTCCTCCCCCACTATTTCTATTTTGGGTAAATTACATAGTACCCCCTCAAGTTTGAGGTCTATTACAATATTTTTAAAATATTTCACTTTCATACCTCACCTACTATTTTATTTCAATATAGTACCTTCGTTACATTTTTCATCCATTGATCCGTTAAGAGCTGAAGTGGCTGCCACATTTGTACCACATGGCAAATTTTTTATTTTTTATTTATTTTTTAAACCTGAATCTTCTCAACAAACAAAAAAAAAAAAAAAAAAACAGAAAAACGTATAACCCACCCCACTTCCCCCGCAACCCTTCCCCACCCTTCTTCTCCCTCCTAAGCCTCCCAACCACCTCCTTCCCTCACCTCCGCCCAAGCAGCCACCGGCCCAACAACTGTCGCAAAATCCACTCTTCCTATACGGAACAACCTTATCTCATTCTCCTCTTTAACTGACAACGTTTGGAAATCTGACCGACCTGTATATCCTTAAGAAACAAAGATTAGTGATCGAGAAATCGACCGGGTCGTCTTCAAATTTCTCGCGGCGGAGCTTGGACGTTGGTTTCAGTTCAAGAACCAAAACCCCTAGATGGTTCGAGTTCTGGAGCAATGCCGCCGTGGATCGTCGCCAAAGGAACTCAAACTCTTTATCGTCGTCGTGCTCTTCTTCGGAAAGATTCTTCAATACGTCGTCGAGGTCCAAAATCCCGAAATGGGTGGACGAGTACTGATAGGAGCATATTTATGCGACTTAATTGGCTTGTTCTTGTGCGTTTACGTTGTGTTTCTTTAGTTATTTTAGTGTTTAAAGCCATTTTCATTTGTTTGTAGGTCTTAATAACAACCTTGGCAAGAAAAGTGCATTTTGGTGCATGTTGGATCAATATTGGGCTCAAATGGATTGCATGCATGAGGATGGACGTTTTGGGCATATGTGTGTGCAAGTGTGTGTGTGTAATTGCAAGGATAAACAATGACAACTCATACACATGCAAAGAAGCCCACATGCAAAGTGAAAGACTCTAAGTACAAAGTATGCAAGAAGATGCATTTTGGAGGCCTTTGGAGCATGTTTCGGGCTTGGAATGGATAGCAAATGCATGGGCCAAAGTGGATGGACGAATTTGAGAACTAAAGAGGCCAAGAATGTGAAGAATTAGTGTCCAAAAGATAAAGAATTCAGCCCAAAAATTTGTCACTCCAAGTTGCACACTCCTTGCCATGCAAAACACATAGAATTCCCTTTGGATTCCCATGCCATGCTTGATCACTCTTGTCCCCTACATAATTTCTGATTTCATGCTTTAATTCATTTAATTATTTCACTCAATTGCTTGATACCTCTTGTTCCCTTCACCCATTAG
The DNA here is from genome assembly GCF_916048215.2 of Malus sylvestris. Taxonomy (NCBI): domain Eukaryota; kingdom Viridiplantae; phylum Streptophyta; class Magnoliopsida; order Rosales; family Rosaceae; genus Malus; species Malus sylvestris. The sequence goes on from NC_062273.1 coordinate 182,676, forward strand.
ATTTTAGACAACCTTTACATCCATTACATGCACCAATTGATGCTCCATCATTCACATTTGGAATCCAATGGCATGTGTCACACATGTTGTTGCACCTTTGACCCATTTGTTGACACATTTCACCTCCCTTTCCATCTCTATGCAATGTACACAATCATTCATGCTCCCTAGCTGCAACACCACTCCATTTTAACCTTCACACTTTGCATCATCACTTCATTTTCACCCTTGGACCATTGCACACCACACACACCAACTTGCCATGCATTTCATCCCTAGCCTAACCTGATTTTCTAAGGTTTTTGGGGCCTATAAATACATGTTTACACCCCTTGGCCAAAGAACAATCCCCCATATTCATCATTTTATCACAAAAATTCGTCCATACACACCCTAGGAAGCAAAACACCCCAAAAACACCATTCTAGTGCCTAGAAAACATAACAGCCACTCCACCTTCTTCCACCCTCTTTGCCTAGTTCTCCACCACCTTCCAACCATCAAACACTCTTCCACACTCACCCTAAACCCCTCCATATCATTCCCCATCCATTCTACACCATAAATCCACCCAAAAATCTGTCCACAAGCTTCATGCCGCAACAAGGAGGAAGGGAGATCCATTGATGCACTTGCTTTCCAAGTTGGAGCATTTTAGGTGTTTTCTTTCCTTTGATTTTAATGTCTAATTTTATGTATCTTTGTATTGCAAGAATGAGTAACTAAACCCCCTTAGTTGGGGGGTGATTCGAAACCATGTACATGCTTGCAATATGATTTGATTACATTCAGTTGTTATTTCATAAGTTGCGGATTCAATTCGTTCATCTACTTGATTGATAACTTATTTGTGTATGTTGATTGAGAGTGCACGCTTAGTTTTCATGCATGAATATGATGCTAGATTATGAGGGAGTTTCACCTAATAGTTACAATCTTATAATCACAAGTAGTGAATGTCGCTTGAAAACGATCGCGTTGAATGAATTCTTGGCACTAGTTTCATGCTCATCATAGTAACGAATGCCTCGTCAACACTTATAGTTCTCATTGTGCTTCATGATTCTTGATTGTATCTTTATTGTGCTCATCATGTAAGGAACCTTTGAGGAATGCTTTGAATTGTTGTATGCGCTTTTCCATCCAATTCATTAACTTAAGGAGAACTTGAAGGTTAATTTAAGCGTATCTAATTAACTTGGGGTGTTGAGTTTCATAATTTATTGAAAGAACAACTGAAAATCATTTTGTTTGCAAGTGTGTCATGTGTGGAGAAGAACCTCCTAACTAGCCTTTTATCCATCCTTTTCATCCAAAAACGTTTTACAATCTGTTTTGTTTTAAAGTTTCTGTTTTGTTTTCAATTTTCGTCCAAAACAAATCCCCCTTTATTTTGAAGTCTTAGATTAGTTAGAAAGTGTTTTGATTTGTGTTTCTAAGTGTTTTGATTCAAGTTTTCATCCAACTTCGTCCAAGTTCTTGTTAGGTTCTCAAAACTGCCCAGAAAGTGGTTTTTAGGCAGTTTTGAGTCATTAGGTTGCTGTTTTGAGTTTTATGTTTGTTTAAGTATTTTAAAGTATAATTTTGCATTCTTTGAGTCTAGTTTAGTGTTTTAAATTTTGTTTTTATGTTTTTAAGTCAGTTTTCAAGTGTTTAGCAATCCCTCCTAATCCCCGGCCTAGAACGATCCCTACTTACATACTTTACTACATTTGATAAAAAGAGGGTTTAATTTTGTGTGTTAACTTATTTTACGCATCAAGTACCGATCAAATCGGGTCAGCTATGAGACATGGCAAGTGGAGCGGTACGGTGGAGGGGTCCTATACACTGCTACGACGAAGGAGGAGGACAACGGTGGCGTTACATAAGCTTCGACCTGAACAGATCCATCGGAGGACAACACTCTCCCATTCTCTGTCTATCTTCTCTCTCATCTCTCTCGATGGTGTGTTTCGTGTCTGTGTTGGTGTAAACGTGTGACTGTGGAAGGTGGGGGGTTGTAGGGGAGGTGGGTTTTTGGATGGGATGGGAGGTGAAGAGAGTGAAGAAGAGGGAGGTGGTTGGGAGACTCGGCTCGAGAGGGAGAAGAGGGTGGGGAGGGGTTGCAGGGGAAAGTGGGGTGGGTTCTGTGTTTTTCATTTTTTTTTTTTTAGAAGATTCAGGTTTAAAAAAAAAAATTTAATTATTTTTTTTGCCACATGGCACACATGTGACAGCCACGTGTACAAATGTGGTAGCCACGTCAGCTCTTAACAGATCAATGGATGGAAAATGTAATGGGAGTACTATCTTGAAATAAAATAGTAGGTGAGGTATGAAAGTGAAATGTTTTAAAGATGTTATATGAGGTTGTAATAAATCTCAAACCTGAGGGGGTACTATATAATTTACCTTTCTATTTTTCTCTCTCATTTTTCAATCTGCTTGGCGAGGTCGCCGTTGACTATCCGTATCAGCATTCCCTTGGTCCATCTGATGCGACTTTTTCAGGCCGTGGTTGGGGCCAAACAGGGGGATGTGCAGCATCCAGTTGATTCCGAATTGGGTGAAGCTATGCAACTCCAACCACCATTTCTCACCTCTAACACTGATCCTAACCGAGTTGCACCACCTCTACAATCTCTAAGGGATGAATGTTATTTTTGCCCCAATTTGTTTTTTTGTTTTTTGTTATTAATCAAGGTTAATTTATGTAAAACCATCTCCAACTCTTGGGCTAAAAGCCAAATTTTTTAGCACAGAAATAATTTTTCTGCTCCAACCCTTATTGCCTAATATTTTAGCCCACGATTATTAAATAATGAACTTATGCTAATTTTTTTCTTAAATTAACTTTTTCAAAAAATATATATAGACTATCATAAATTAATTTTATGAACATTTTAATCTAAAAATATTTAAATTTTGATAAATATTGAAAAATCACTAAATTTTCCACAAAGCAAGCCTTCAACTTTCACTAATCTTTCAACTTACACCAAACTTTCAACTTTCAACAATCATAAAGTGCATACTTTGTTGATAATCTTCCACCGATCGTAAACACCACCAACGTCCCTCCCGTCGCCGTTGCAGTTTTCTTGAAACTTTGCAATGATTTTATCCCACAAAACCTTTTTATTTTGATTTGTGCCAATTGCACCATCTTCGTTAATAGAAACCCATGTCAAACATAAAGCAACATCTTCCTCACAGGTCCAATTACGACCTCTAATATGCTCTCTTGCCATGTTGAACAATTTGGAAATGGAAAGAAATGGTAGAAAGATAAATTGGAAGAATTGTAGGAGAAATTTGAGTTTTGTGAGGATGTTTGAACAAATACACAGGTATTTATAGAGTTTTTGGGTAAATTTTGATTTAAATAATTTCTTTTAATTATTTTAGCCGTTGGATTTAAATTTGGGCCGTTAAATCTTTTTTTTACCGTTAGATTTGATTATATTCGATATCAGCCGTTGGATTCAATGTATTTTAAAATAACATTTTTTTAAAATAAAATTTGAATATGGACCATTGGATCAACCAACGGTCCTTAAATTCCTGCTGTTGGATGCGGAAAAGAGTCGTTAGGCTCAAGGATGTGGCTGACAACGGCCATGACAGTGTGCCCCTTGCTGTCAGGCGCTGAAGGCACGCGAGCCGTGTGGGGCGTGTTGGCAAGTGAGAGGGCCAAGACTGGGCCTTTTTTTGGCAAGTCCACAAGTGTGTGGGGGGAACCTGGGGGGGTATTTGGCCCAGTTTTAGCATTTGGCTTTTAGCCCAATGTTTTGGCTTAGGTTTGATGGTGTTTTGGGGGGGGTATAAATGAGGTATTTTGTCCAAAACTCATCTCTAACTAAAGGCTAGTTTATAATTATATGGAGTCCGCTGGGCCATTATTTGACCAAATGGACATCAAGCTATCTAAATGTAGCCTCCCTCTTAGCATATTTTTGGTGTTGAGCCCCTCAATTGCAATAATTGATTCAAATTCAACGACTAAATTTGAAAACATCTAAATGTAGTTTAATTAAATTAATCATAAATTTAAAGTATAAACTTAAAACTATAAATTATTGAGAACGTTATGTTTAGTCCTTTTTGTTAGAGATGATATATGAGTATGACCTAACATTATTTATTTAAAAATATTTTTTATAGGATTATAATTCTAGACATGACTATATCTAGCCGTCTCGGTTGAAGATGATCTTAATTACTATACTGGATTGAAAAAAATTTGATATATGCAATATTGAATAAAAAACATTTAGAATAATAAACTGAGAATTGTTGCAGTCCTATTAGATTAGGAATGTGATTGTGTAAATCCTAGTATATCTTGAAATATCTCTTATATTCCTATTAGACGTAAATTACCTATTAAGAGTTGTAATTCTAAAGGGTAAGAAATTAGCATTCCCTACTACTATAAACAAAGGCACAATGGGGTGGAATAACACATGCCCCACAATTACACATTTCTCTCTTTCTCTCTATCTATGCCGCACCCCTATCTCTCTCTGGCCTCCATAATTGTTTAGTAAATTATGCCTACAACACGTTATCAGCACGCTCTTGACGCTGCGCTAAAGAAAGTTTGATCTTCAATAAGGAGAGTATTATGTTTTAATCATTCTTTTTATGATTAATTTATTGTTTTGAATTGATCTACATGATATTGATTCAATTTAATTTTTCTGTGTTGAATGTGATACAACGCATTGGAGATGCAATTCCGGCTTTATGAGAATGATCTTCTATAAATTTAAAGGCTCTTGTTGTTTTCTACCAATCAGGTACACTTAAAATAAAGGAAGATATTTGAAACGACCTTGAAGCATGAAAACATTTCCCATGATGCATGAACCCCCTAAGTTTATATTTTCCTTCCGATATATATATATATATATATTTGTTTCATGCATCGTACAATTAAATTGTTATGTGGAATATGTGAGTCAAAGTATCAAATTAAATTAGAAGCAATTGTAGGGTTTCTTAAACCCTATCTATGTCGAAAATTTTTTGGGAATTTGGATATGGTATGGCACCACCCCTTGCGGCACAAACTGGGCAGCAGCCCTCTGGGCTTTGCTACATTCACATGGACCTTGACAGCAGCCTTGCTGCGAGCAGATGGTCAACCTAGGCCTTCGGCCTGGTTGGGTTATCTCGGGCTCGTAGTCCCCAATCATCAAGGAAGCCTGCATCTTTCTTTTTTGGACCCCCCATTTACTCTCGGCCCATGTCAACAAGCTGTTATGCTTGCTGGGCCACTATCCTGCGCCATCAAGGCTTATAGCCTACTCCGATATCAGCCCATATACATGGGTTTGGTCCCTGCATGACACCAGCCCACTGTGGCTGGGCCCCCGTGCATTAATAGGCCAGCAAATATGTTGGGCCTTGTCCCATGCCATCCCCTCGGCCTAACCTTAAAACCCAGTTGTGGCTGGGGTTTCTCTCTCACCTTCGTGACCTGCAGCCCACTTCCGAGGCCATTTAGGGCCCTGTCTTTTACTCAAGGCACCCAACCCAAGCCCTATTATTTTTTGGGCAATTTTTTCGACCTAATGCTATTATTTTAGCATCCTAAATAATTTTAACATGTATGTTAATATTATTTTGCTTCTACAATCGACCCTGTATGGCCCGATTTATTAAATTAATTAAAAGTGACATGCAGTCCATTAATTTGATAATGAATCCTGTTGATGCACAAAACCGGATGGTCTTGGAACAACGTAAATCCGACCGTGAATATGCAAGTAATGTAAATAACACAAGATGTATCGTGGTTCACCCCAAGGTTTGGGCTACATCCACACTGAATATGTATTTATTTGAGGGAGAGAAAGAGAGAAGGAGCTCTGTAATGTGAGAGCTTTGGGAGGGGGTGAAAGGCTTTGCTCTAGCCATGAGTGACCCTTTTCTTGTTTGTAAGGGTGAGGAGGCCCTTTTATAGAATAAGGGCTCCTCCCCTAATTACATATTTGCCCCTTCCTTTATTACATAATTACATTTAAGTCCCCCGAGTATTTATACGAGGTCTAAATACGGAGGCCCTAAATATGGTATAAACAGTAGTCCCCCAAGTCTTCAGTCAAGAGTCTTTTGGCTGGAGACTTGAAATTCAGTCCATGTGTGGGCCGAAGTAACTAGATGTCGTCTAGAACTGATGCTCGATATGAGGCAGTGCTCAATCTGAAATGACGCTCAACTAGAAGTAGCACACGCTGTGAGGCTACTCGGCTCGTGGCTTATGTTGCCTTGGTTGGCTCGGCTTACGGCGTTTGAAGGTGAGGGAGTCCCTTTTATAGAATAAGGGCTCGCTCCTCAAATACATAAATGATGGGCTAGAAGTGATGCTCGCGGCGAGACGGTTGCTCAGCTGGTGGTGTTGCTTTCTAATGATGGTGAGGGAGTCCCTTTTATAAAACAAGGGCTCGCTCCTCAATACATAAATAATGGGCTAGAGTTCCCCAAGTATTTTTCATGAGGCCCAGTTGAGGCCCAATATATGGTACATAATGTAGTCCCCCAAGTCTTCGGTCAATAGACGTTGTTGGCTGGAGACTTCAAATTCAATCCATGTATGGGCTGAAATGGCGGTTGTTCGGAGGCGGTCTTTGTAGACCATGCACAGAAGCTTTGTAGGTGAAGCTTTGCAAGTGAAGCTTTGAAGCTGGAGCTCTGTAAATGAAGCTTTCGAAGTTGGAGCTTTTGTAAATAAAGCTTTTGAAGCTGATTGACATGAGTGATGCTCATGAATGTTTATGTTGATTGACATGAGTGATGCTCATGGATGTTGTCATGAGTGATGCTCATGAATGTTAACATGAGTGATGCTCATGAATGTTGACATGAATGATGGTCATGAATGTTTATGTATGATTGTCATGAGTGATGCTCATGAATGTTTATGTATGAATGACATGAGTAGTGTTCATGTATAATTTGGAGTACTATGCGTACTTTTGATCACCTGGTTGGTGGCATGAAGGAGAGTACGAGTTGTACATTTCATCACCTGGTTGGTGGCATGAATGGCTAGTTGCCAAATGATATTAGAGTACGAGTTGTACATTTCATCACCTGGTTGGTGGTAATAGCGGCCGGTTACAGAATAATTGTGGAGTACTGGGCGTACTTTTGATGACCTAGTTGGTGCTATTTTGGGCTTATAGGCATTTGCTCTCCACAACATGTCAGCCCTTTTTTTTTTTTTTTTTTTTTTTTTTTTTAACCCTCTGATGGGGGTTTATACATATTACCCTCTGATAGGGTTTATACAGATGTCTCCGAAAAATAATAAATTACATCATTCAAAAATACTGTTGTAGAAGGTGAGTATGGTAAATGGTTGGATAATAGGATGGTATCTGCACAATTGAAGGTTGGGTAGTGGAATGGCAGATGGCTGCGAAGCTTTTGCTTTTACTTTTTCTTTTCCTTTATGCTTTTCCTTTCTGCATGGTCCACGAGTCCCTCACAATTATCTCTGATCTTCCGCAATTATACCTGTCCACCCATGTTCTTTGGCCTTTGGAGACCATCTAACTTTAAGCTTTTAATTGCCATTGCTTTTTTTTGCTTTTCTCTAGAATGACAGTTGCTTAGACAGACACCACCCATTTGCTTTTCTTTATCTCTCCACTTCTTCTCTATCCTTGATCCGTAAGGCCAAGTGCTGTGTAATGCTGGTTCCTACGCTGTTTCCACTCCTTCTTTGTTCTTGACAGTAACTTTAGTCCCGTCACTGAGAATGAGCTTTCTTGCAGATGTTTCTAGAATCTCTCTACCAGGCGGTTTCTCTCATTCATAAAAAACAATAGGATCCAGCGCATAAAAAAATAGTATTCGCACAAGCTTGCTCTATTTTCAACATCATCATTCTTGCTAGTTATGGATGCAATGAAATGCCCACAAGCTTCTTAGCTGTTTCCCATGTCCGACTGCTGTACCTCTTCCCCTTCTCCATGACCCAGAGAAAATCCTCTTTACGCTCTTCAAATCAAAAAGCCTTTCGCCGTCATAGGTGAACGACAGGACCAGGAGGTTTGTTGACGGTCACGTGCTCCAGGACGACGAAGATCGCAGATCTAGTGGACGTTGACGGTCGAGCCAGAGCAGCAACGATGACATAAAGTATTGCAGATGAGACCTGAGACGACGAAGGTCCGCAAACCATGATAATCTTTCAGATAATTGCATCAAGGTCTCCATAAAGTTTCTTACTAGATGCAATTCATATGATTGAGAGACCAAATTATATGTCTCATTCGAAGAAATAGTCTGCTTAGACATAGCATGGGGAGGCCGCTTCACTGCCCCTAAGTCCACATCATATGTGCTCAACCCCGCATCTCTCATTCGTCGCAAGTCCTGACAGCAGCAGCAGCGGATGATTCCTCAGCTCCGTCTGAGGAGAGGAAAGGCAGCACCAGAGAGTGAGGCTCCAATCGAATTTTGGAACAGAGACATAGTGAAGCTCGTCGGCGGTACAAACTGACCACAGCGGGTCATTTCTCTTCTTCAAATCCAAACCGATGTCGTTTGCCGTCGGACTCTGACGGGCAGAGACTCGGAACAACTCAGGTTTCAGGTCGGGCCATGTGATTTTGGCTGAAACACCAACGGTCAGTACCACTAATCGTGGTCAGGAACGAAGATCCGAATGCAGAGCGAGAAACGACATGTTGTTTTTCTTTCTGGAGGTGTTTGGTTGCTTTTGGCTGTCACTAGAAACAATCTTAGATAGCTCCAATGGACTCCCTGATGGGTGTTTATCGTCGGGGAGGTCTCTGATGAGCGTTTGCAACAGATAGGGCCTTAAAGAAACATCGTACATGTCCTTGACATGGTTGAATACCGCCATTGGAGCCGAAGCTTAAGCTCAAATATCCGACAAGGTTGGTGGAGAAGGAGATGAGGGTGTGAGAAGTGAGTGAAGATCTCGACGTAATTGCAGCCGACGATGAAGATCTCAACAGCAGAGTTTATGCCCATGCTTGCTGCCCCATTTCTGCAGGTTCTTTGCTTGCGTGAGAGGAGAGAGCGAGATCTGCAGAGAAAGAGATGGAGTTTGAAATTTGAGGATTTCTTTTTGTTTTGGTTTGTGTGCGACTGACTGAGAGAGGAGGTGGCTCCGTGGGTTTTCTGGAAAGCTTTGGGTTTTTGCATATTCATGGCGGAGATGAAAAGAAATGAAAGAGAACCGACATAGCTTTTTGTGTCGATTCCCACAGACGGCGCCAAATGTTGATGCACAAAACCGGATGGTCTTGGTACAACGTAAATCCGACCGTGAATCTGCATAAAATGTAAATGACACAAGAGTTATCGTGGTTCACCCCAAGGTTTGGGCTACGTCCACACTGATTGTATTATATTTCTCTGAGAAGTGAGGGAGATAGAGCTTAGAGCTTAGGGGGTGTGAGGAAGCTTAGGGTTTGTGAGGGTGAGGAGGCCCTTTTATAAAATAAGGGCTCCTCCCCTAATTACATATTTGCCCCTTCCTTTATTACATAATTACATTTAAGTCCCTCAAGTATTTATACGAGGTCTAAATACGAGGCCCTAAATATGGTATAAACAAATCCAAAATTATTAACCTGAATATCACTTTTGGACATTAACGATTCAATAATTTATTTTTATACTTTGAATCATTGACATACTTTCGTAGTCCCGAAGCACTCACACTTGAGTTCCTGAAGAAACTCAAATCCACTACACTTAGTTGTATATTGCATTCTGTGTTCTTGCAGGAACCTCTCTTTTATGAACTAAATGTTCATAAACTAAATTGAACATGTAGTTTCAAATTTAGTGCCTTTGAAACCCAAAGTTTTCATAAAACAATACACCTATGAAAACCCGACGTTTTTCATGAAAACCATGTCTTAGAACTCAAATGTTCAACTTTGATGCTTATGGATGATTCATTCTCATAGCACCAATCACAATTTTGTTCCCTCCAATTCAGTGGATTGTCGAACCGTCACAAGTTCGATTTTCCTGATCTGGACGTTTCTAATAGAAACCACTTTATGTGGGATATAAGACGTGAATCTCCACTTGACTATCAAGAAGCTAAGAAACCATTGTAGCCAACAATGGCATGGAAGAGCTGAATAAGCCTCCGCCATGATCTTCATTCGAAGACTTATGCTTAAAGCATTATAAATGGAAATACCTCCCGATCGAAGATTCCATGGCTCTTTGGCTCACTTATACAGACCGTCTAATCATGAAAGACATTGCCTGAAGCACACCATGATTACGTCCATGAATGAGTATAATTTTGAAGTTTATAAATCCGATCGAATTTTTTACTAGAGAAAACTTTTCTCGTCCTTCTATGTTTCTAACTCACCCTTGAAACAGTAGTGTAGAAAGTGGAAGTTACCAAATTCTCAGATCTGATTACTACCACAAATGTGAGAGAAAGGTATGGACCCAGTTCGGCTGGAGTCTATTGAATAGCTTGACCAAGTTCGGTCAAAGCCTACCGAATGGTGATACACTGTTTCGGCATGGATACACTGAATGGCATATTCTCTCACAATCCAATTTCGAGTTTGTTTTTACAACATATGGTAGAATCAGGGCCTGCCAAGATATGGCATCATGCCTGGAGCATGATCCTTGGTACCTAAGACCTAAAACTTCAAGAATGAAGGAAAATATTCTAAAACCTTAACCCTGCAGAATCTATTTCCGTCTCGATGGAATAGACCATTGGTTATGCACTTCTTCGTGCCCCTACCAATGTTGTTAATGAGTACCATTCTAGTAGTCAATACATGAGACCAATTTTGCTCCACCAAACATCTTTAGAAGAGCAGAATTTTGACATGGATGGCCTTGTTGGTAGAATCCCCTTAGTAAACCATTTACTTTGTGAACATTTTTCCATGTTCTTGGATTCAAGTTTGGTGTATGTTTTACTTATTGATATTGTCCTCGAATATGAGTTAATTGAATCATGTTTCTTAATATATGTGACCGATTCAATTAAACACGTGATTAGGTAGGAATTTGGGAAAGTTAGTTGTCTGGATGAATGCGTACTACGCACGCTAACTTTACACTTAAATCACATCTCTAACCTGATTAAGAGCATTGGCATGCTCCTCGTTGTATGAATTGTACTGAATCACCATTTAAGGGACCTTAAATTCTCCCTGACGTTGAGTTTTTAAGGATATTCGAGATGACAATGATCATAAATGAAACCACTAAAGAAAATAAAGTGAAATATCTTTGCACCACCTCCAAAAATGAGCCTGAAGCTTTGATTTGGGGTCAATGGGTTGTTTCCCAACTGGGAATACACCACATGTGGTTAGCCTGGAGTTGGGTGATTGAGCAGCTTACTTGTTTTAGCACGACCTTTTGGTACACTTAGGTCGAACAATAATGCTACGACGCATCTTCTTACCCGAAGTAAAAATCTTATGCCTACAAGCACACTTTGCCAAGTCTGCTCATTAGGGAAATTGATTTTCTATATCATTTCTCGCAAAGATACGAAATCACCTTTTTTTTTCACAGTGGATTCAAGGGAATATATGTGAACTAATCCAACTAAAACGCAGACCATATAAATACTTATGGTTTTGGTTGATGAATCGACAAACTGGTCACATGTTTGTCCAAACACATTGCTGCTAAACCTCCTGGCCAATTAAGGGTCCACCACCCTACTTATCCCTTAAGGTCCGGAAGACTGGATAATGCCAGAGAGTTTATATCGACGGTTTTCGATAAAATATTACATGTATTTTGGGTTTATAATTGAACATTGAATTCCCATGTTCACCCTAAATAGCCTTGCCTAGCGATCATAAAGTGTAATTTAAATGATTGCCCTAATTTTGGTAAATGTACCAAGTTTTCGGTTTCTGCCTAGGGCTATACAATCTTTGTACGCAGTTATGTTAGTCCACCTTGAGGCCCATTGCCACCTAACCTATATAATGTTACAGTTGGTTACTGGGTATGAACCTGACGATTTTCGTATTTACGGATTTGGGTAAGCATTCCATGTGCCAAGTTGCGCCGCTGCAACGTACCAATATGGGTCCTCAAAGAAGGATGTGTATCTTTTGTAGATCATGATTCTCCTTCACACTAGCTCTCTTTGAGCCCTTGCTCTCGATCTTTTTACCACTCATTTACGGGTTGTCACTTTAATGAGACAGTCTTCCAGCCGTTAGGGGGAAATAAGAACGTCAACGTTCCTGTAGAACGACATGAATTTGCATAGACGTTTCCCACTATGTCTCATATCGATCTCCATATCGCACAAGTGTGATAAGCAAGTGCGATGAATTCTGGATTTCAGAATATTGCTCCAGACACATTCCTCTGATCTAACTAAAGTGACGAGGTCATATACCAGCTACAAACATGCCTGCAAGGATATACGTATTTAACGGACGTCGAGTCAACATCCTTCAAGGGTGTGCCACCCTTGTTGGACGGTTTGGACGCCCCTGCTGGACGGTCTAGTACACCGACAGATAGCCAATCAATCTGTCTTGGCCTGGAGCATGATAGATCATTCAGTTCGTAGGATTCACTTCCCTGGAAGAGGAAGACACAACACAACAATGAATCTAAACTCGATCGTTGTCTCAAATCATTTCCATCTCATGAGATTAATCCAGATTTCTCCCGAAACTTAAAGTTCTTGATCCAATATACTAGTTTGGATGAGCTAAATGGAATTGAAATGAGATTATCATCGATGATGTTTTCACTTATATGGTAGCTACCGACATAAATGAAAAGTGACGATATCGAACTGTGTTCTGTTGATTAAGTGATAACATAGAACTGATTGGACAACTGAAATTACAATCCAGGTCAAATTCCTTACCAAAGTGTGTATTGGACCTGTTTTCCCTACACTACCTAAGATAACCATGTTGTATTACTAGTGGGAAAGAAAACATATTGAGATGAATGAAATAGTGCGATATGATGCACGTCTTGTGGCGTAATATTTCTCTCACAACGTCTTGTGATTGATAGCAACATTATGAAATGTGGTTAGTGTTTTCTCCATGGGGATATAGATACAGAGATTTACATGTAAGTTCTAGAAGAATTACATAGACTGGTTTAAATAGTTCCAAAACCACGGAACACCCTCTTAACTTGTTTAAAGCGTTCACTTACAATCCGACGGATGTGGTATACCCGTCTAAATGATTATTTGATCAGTCAAGGATATAAATTATGCTCTTACATGTTAAACTATGAAGTCTTATTCCAAATTGCTAGAGTTACAGTTTATGTCGTTAACACGAATCTCACTAAGACTCCGGAAGAGCTTGAGAAAGCTGCCTCACATATGAAGATGGAATTTGAGATGAAGGATCCTGGGAAAACTTGTTTATGCCTTGACCTGAAGTTGAAGCATTGGTCTGACAGTATTTTGGTCTACCAGGCGAACTACACCCTGAATGTGTTACCTTTTAAGTATACCTATGATCGTCCATACATTATATGCAAATGAGACCTTTGAAGAGGTTATGAAATATGAAATTCCATATCTAAGTTCAACTTTGCGTTTCGTTGTACTTAGCTCATTGTATTTAGACAGGACATCTCCTTCGCTGTTGATCTTGGTAAGATGCATCACCGCGCCTACACGCATCAGCTGAATTAGTATTAAAGACGTACCCTGAAGGTACTACGAGGGCAAATCCCAATGCATCTCGAGTGGATCCAACTCCCCTGATCCTCGGAATGATACTTGCCTTGTTTGTTATGCTAACGCAGGTTACTTATCAAACCCACACAAGGTAAAATCCCCAAATGGCTATGTCTTTACCGTTAAGGATATCACAATATCTTGGAGTCCACGATATGACCTTAGTTGTGAAATCTTCGAATCGTTCCAAGACTCACCTCACTTCACTACGCCACAAGTGAGACATGGTTAAGAGTTCTTATTGAGCATATTCGAAGTACTTGCTGTGTTCTCATCTATCGTTGAGTCCCAACAATGATCCATAAAGATTATGCCGCATGTATCCACTCGACCAAGCCATGATACATCAACAAAGTCAACACCAAGACATATTCTGTCCACATCTACATCAACAAAGCATCAGGAGATTGAAATTATGCAAGCTGATCCCAAACAACCTTGCCGACCTCTACACAACGTCACTGCCGAAGTCAACTTTCCAGAAGCTTATCCGAGGAATTGGTATGCCTAACTATTCATATGCAAATGCTTGTAGTTCTCATTTGGAAGTTATGTCAAACTCAGGAGGAGTATCCAGAAGTATACTCACTTGATCTTAATGTACTTTTTTCCCTACGATTAGGAGCATTTTTCCCACTGGGTTTTTGCTACCTAACTAGGTTTTAACGAGGCATCCATCCTGGGCTGATCATACCCTTGTGAGCTATTCTACTTGAGTCCCAAAAACGTATAGTTTTGACTTAATGCAACTTCTCACTTTTCTACTTAGTCTATGGGTTTTCTCCCACTTTGGGTTTTACCATAGCGAGGTTTTGTGAGTTTTACTTTTTATGCATTCTTCTGTTGATTTGAGACCCGCATTCGCTGATTGTGCTGACGACTTCATCAACTGTACTTACTTCATCACTAAAGACCTGATGCGCCATTTACTTGAGTATTTACACACTCAAGGGGGAGTGTTGCAGTCCTATTAGATTAGGAATGTGATTGTATAAATCCTACATATTTTTGGTGTTGAGCCCCTCAATTGCAATAATTGATTCAAATTCAACGACTAAATTTGAAAACATCTAAATGTAGTTTAATTAAATTAATCATAAATTTAAAGTATGAACTTAAAACTATAAATTATTGAGAGAGCTATGTTTAGTCATTTCTGTTAGAGATGATATATGAGTATGACCTAACATTATTTATTTAAAAATATTTTTTATAGGATTATAATTCTAGACATGACTATATCTAGTCGTCTCAGTTGAAGATGATCTTAATTACTATACTGGATTGAAAAAAATTTGATATACGCAATATTGAACAAAAAACCTTTACAATAATAAACTGAGAATTGTTGCAGTTTTATTAGATTAGGAATGTGATTGTGTAAATACTAGTATATCTTGGAATATCTCTTATATTCTTATTAGGAGTAGATTAACTATTAAGAGTTGTAATCCTAAAGGGTAAGGAATTAACATTCCCTACTATTATAAATAAAGGCACAATGAGGTGGAATAACATACACCCCACAATTACACATCTCTCTCTTTCTCTCTATCTATGCCGCACCCCTCTCTCTAACCTCTATAATTGTTTAGTAAATTATGCCTACAACAAAAATTATCCAAATAAAAAATTGGTACATGAGCATTTGACAGTGGATAAGCGTTATCCATTATTAGGTGAACTGCACGTGGAAAACTCTGGGGGTCACGATCAAGACTTTTGTAGCTGGCAATTAGCCAATGCTGGCCATGCTTTTGACTAGTTCACTATGTTTGTTTTTCTTTATATATACGTTACCCCTTTGCTAAGTCAATTTATCTAACCAACTCAGTGTGACAACCAATGACATTTGGTTTAGGCTAGGAGTTGAAGTTGCTTCATGCATGCTGGGGTGAAAGGTAAGAACTGAGAACGGGTGTTGCAGAAATGCTTGGTCAATTGTCATAGGATAGGATAGTAATTAGTGTTGTTGGTTTCCGTCTTTGCGTTTTTGACATGTGATTATTTGATTTGTTGTAGGTGAACCAAGTTACCTAGTATTCAGGTGAGGAATGGAGGCAGGGGAAGAGCATTTAAAAATTCCTGGTTCTCCTTATATTGCATCGGGCATGACATAAGATTTAAAGAGTTTATAATGCGCATTCGTGCATAAATACCAAAGATAAGCCCATTGTCATTGTGGGTTGAAATTGAATAAAGCATATTTGAAGATGAATAATTAATTTAATAGACTTGTGTAGAATCATCTTTTGGATTTTGCACATTTTCTTGACAGACAAATTAGTATTCCTTTTCTTTGCAGGTGCTCCAAAAACACCTGCATCATGTTATGACCACACCTATTTGTCCTTTTTCTTTGGCTTCATGTATTGTGGGAGCTCCCCCAATCCAGGAAGCACTAATTAGTGGTAGGTGGTAAATTTTTTCTCAAGAGTAGGATCTTGGAAATCCTTCAATCACATCCATTCATCGTACATTATACGATAAAAAATTATTGTATATTTTTTTATTTAAAATTGAATATAAACAGTACCTGATAAAAATTTCCGCACAACGTACAATGAACAGATGTGATTGAAGGAACCATGGAATCCTCAAAAAGAGAATTCGGCACGGATCCTTTTTTTTTTTGTTTTCTTCCTTCTTATGTGGAATCACGCCGGGCTCAATTTGAAGGAAAGAGATCCTCTCCTGATCCCTTCCACCAAATTCATCAAATCCACCAATCCGGATCATTGAAATTTGATCTAAAGGCTAAAGTTATTATATTAAAAGGATATTCTGTTTATAATCGTTTGATCAAATTTTAAGGATCCGGATTTGTGGATTAGATGGATTTGGTGGAAGGGATCCGGAGAGAATCTCTTTCCCAATTTGAATGATGAAAATTATCAATGCAGAAGAAAATCTAAACAGAAAATAGTAAAAATATCAATATATATATAGGATAACTGACCGTTAATTTTTTTTTTTCAATTCCTCAATATATATCCTTTAACAAGAGGGATTTCCATTTTTCAAAAAAAAAAAAAGGGAACACCCACTTGACAGTTAGATTTGGTTTTAATGAGATTGTGTGGCTTGTGATTTAATCTCAACCACACAATTTCATTAAAACCAATTCAATGGTCAAGAAAGTGTCTCCATTTTTTTTTTTAAAATAGAGATCCCTCTTGTTAAAACATCCGTGTGTGTGTATATATGTATCGGTATTAATTCTATTCTTCAAAATAATAATCTCGAAGTATGATTTGGTATAAGCATTAAGCACCCAAACTGGGGCTGCCGGTTTCAACAGGGAAAACACCGCATTAGGGAGAGAATTCTTGAAAGACGCTAGCTTAGGATTGTATTATGGATTGGGCGCATACCATAACTTTGGATGATAAACATATTCTCTAGATTTCTCATCATAAAAAGATAAAAGGGTTGGGAAGTATGTTATATACCTGCTTGCTTGGACGCTTGGTTGGCTATGGTTGGGGCACTTGGCTTGGAGTATGAATTTAATTATTGATTCGGCTGAAAACAAATATCTAAATAAGGATGTGACTTGTAAAAAAGGGAAAGGGATCTTCTCCTGATCATTTCCTCCTAATTTATCAAATCAAGAGATCTGGACAATTGAAATTTGATCAAATGTCTGAAGTTACTATAACTTTTAAAATGGACCTCTGTTTGTAGCCGTTGGATATGAATTCCTTGATTTGGTGGATTAGGAGGAAGAGATCCGGAAATGATTCATTTCCTACGTATCCCTTTTTTTCCGTAAAAAAGCTCTTTTTGCAGATTAGACTGATCCAGAAATTAGTGATGTTGTTTGGTATCCGTAACAATTAACATACAAATTGATGATCAAGTCAAAACATTCACAAAACTCATGCATGTACTCCTTAATTGGTGTTATGAATTAGATAAAATTGTACTAATGATCCCTCAACTTTAATCAAATTGGAGCAATGGTTTCTTAATCAAAAAATCATTACCATTGGTTCCTTAACTCATTAAAATGTGTAGCTATAGTCCCTCAACTAAAAATTTATTATTATTGGTCCCTCAACTCATCAAAACGTGCAGCTATGGTTCCTCAATTAAAAATCAATTACCATTGGTCTCTCAACTTTAATCCAATTGGAGAAATGGTCTCTCAATTTTAACCAAATTGGAGCAATTGTCCCTCAAACTTTAATTCAATTGTAGCAATGATCCTTCCAACATAACTCATTCTGACGAAGTTGATGAAAATGATCATAGCTACATGTTTTGATGAGTTTGAGATATTCCAATTGTAACAATGGTCATTTCATCATAACTTATTTTGACTTATAATGCATCTATTGCACACGCATGAGTGAATGCTTTGCTTAGCTTGACACATTAATCATGTTCAAAGTCTTCAATATGAAAATAAATCAAGCTCTCCAATCAGTAATTAGGGCGGATGTGAATGCTAGCTGGCATGATATGATAGCGTTGATTCAATCCACCTAAACCATAGAAAATAAACACATCCAACTCCAAGTCTTACTTACTACCTGCTTGACCATCAAATTTTTTTTTTCACTATGCTACTACTCCGTGTGAAGTGTGTGTGTGTTGTGTGAAAGCATTTTAATAATACAACTGGGTATTCCAAAATCCGAGCTCCAAACCTCAAACTACATGATTGGTTGCTTACAATTAAAGCAGCATCTTTTATAAGTTTGCTAGGGCTGGGTTTCAACCACATGTTAAAAATTGTAGGTTTCATTTCTTAATCTAGTTTAGTACGTTGGATTGGATAGGATTACTACCTACCATTAGATTAAACTGGATAACTTTAATCCTATCATACAATTGGTGTTCATATACTTTTGTAGTAAACAAAATTTCACCAGCCCTAGAGGGGATATCATGTGTACCATAGTAGATATGATGTAATTACCCTTAGAGTTTCGCCAACGCTTAACCCTCGTGTGATTGAGCATTAAATATAGGGAACTTTAACGAAAATCATCCGGTACTGTTCACTTTAACGAAAAACCACATTTTTACACTAAAAAGTCAATTCTGGTACTATTTACTTTACCCTTTATTTTGTCCTTATCATTAAAACTCAAAATTTTCAAGCCCTTTTCATTAGTTTTTCTTTAAATATAAGAGGGATGCTTCCCTGTAAATCATGCCAGATAAAAATGACACCTCTGCCATACCAGCGTGTGCACCACTCCTCACGAGATGGACTCACGTAAAACAATGTGCTGGGCCACCCTACTTAATAGAGTTGAGCTGAGTGGACAAGACAACATCCTGTAAGATCTTCAAGATATTATGATCCCTATAGTCATATGGACTAGACATAGATCATGGTCATCGATCTTGTCAAGGATCATCCCTGTATGAGACTCTTAATTGGTGCCCCTCTCACGTTTCCCATGGTCAACCCATGTTGGCTAAATAAGCGGGATAACGTGGGTTCAAAGCAACAACTTAGGTAGCACCATTTGTGCTCTCTTCAAGCCCATGTCCCGCATTCGATAAAGGCATGGATACGCACAATGATATGTAACCCAAAAAGCTCATAATAGCTTGAGATCCATTTTTCCTACGATTAAGTCTAACTTAGGCATCAGAGGGTCTCTTGGCTCACACCACACTGGAGCGACAAGGTCTGAACTGTCTTTTCATTCTTGGTTGCATGGACACCAGATTTATTCTATGTTTGTGTGAGGTTTGTTTCCCACAACTTTCTCTATATCTCAAGCATAAAAGTAAAAACAAAAAACAAAAATCAAAATGGTTATGACCGCTTAGTTCTACAGTTTAATGATATTTCTCGTTACTTGTAAATAAAAAATTTTAGATTCCAATCTTGATAATGACGATTTGCAACCAAGTTATTTCCCCATCCCTTTAGTGTAACTATATTGTTGTATAAAAAAAATGAAAATAGTTAAGCACGATAACTTATTATCATTTGATTTTGAAGAAAAATTATGATCATTGACTTATTATTAATTTAAATTACCATGATATTTCAAATTTATATTTTAAAACGACAAATAATAGTTTCTATTAAGATAAGATAATTGTTATTAGTACTCTAAAAATTTCATTATGCATTCTAAACTTTTTATATTTAAAAAAAAATTTCTTTTAATGAAAAGTGCACAATTAAAATTTTGAAGGGTTAATCATAGTACCCTTAGATAAATATAGGTTAGTATTTTTATTGTTTTTCATCCTATTTTTTTAAAGGAAAACTAATGAAAAATGTTTGAAAACTTTGAGTTTTAATGATAAGGACAAAATAAAGGGTAAAGTGAATAGTACCAGGATTGACTTTTTAGTGTAAAAATGTGGTTTTTCGTTAAACTGAACAGTACCGGGAGCTTTTCGTTAAAGTTCCCTTTTTTTAATGCCTTCCAAAGCACTTCTATTCCTAGGCTCAGTTCAAACTCACGGCAGGCACATGCATGCAAACAGAGAGAGAAGGTGATAGCTGATAGGGATGGCCATAGATATGATATAGGAATGGTTTTGTGAAGAGGTTTAAGGTAGGGGTGGCTTGAGAGAAAAAAATAAAAAAATTGAATCGTCTATAAAATCGAAAAAAATCATACCGA
Organism: Malus sylvestris; assembly: GCF_916048215.2. NCBI lineage: Eukaryota > Viridiplantae > Streptophyta > Magnoliopsida > Rosales > Rosaceae > Malus > Malus sylvestris. Next base: position 203,001 of record NC_062273.1, read on the forward strand.
ATATGAAGAAATTGAACCAAATCAAAAGATATTGGTTCATTTTCGGTTTTAGAAGTTTAGAAACCAAACCGAATCGAATCATATAAAATTAGGTGAAGTACAAAAAACTACCTCAACTATTGGTGTCACGATACTTTTACACCTCATCTTTTAAAATTAACAATGTCATACCTCATCTTTAGAATTTGGTCCAATGTTATACCTTTCGTTACTTGGCCGTTTACTTTTTAGTTAAATGCTGACGTGGCTTCATTCAAAGCCCACTTTCTATTAAAAATCATTAAAATATTATTAAAAACTAAAAAAAAAATTTAATATTTTTTAAATATTAAAATAATAAAGAAAAGTAATAAAAAAAAACAACCCTCAGTTCGTCCCTCCCCTCCCCCCCTCTCTCTTCTCCCCATCTTCATCTTCTTCCCCCCCCCCCCACCTGCAACCCCCAACAAAAAAAAAAAAAAAAAATTCCAATTTGTCTTCCCTTGCACCAACCCTCAGTTTGTCCCCCCCCCCCAACACACTTTTCCCCTCCTGCAACCCAGAAAAAAAAAAAAAAAAAAAAAAACCAGATCCCGTCGGCGAGAAGATGGGTGCAAAAGAGGATGTGGAGAATGGATGAGAGTGGTGGATTTGGGGTTGGCAGGGGTTAGGTTGGGGGGGGGACGAACTGGGTTTGCTTTGGATTTTTTTTCTTTTTCTTTTTCTTCTCCTTATTCTTCTTTCTGGTCGTCGTCCTCCAGAACCATCTGGATGGGGGAGGAGCCCAGCCCGTCAGCGATGGCCAGCATAATATTCTTCATCTCCTCCCTGAACTCTTCCAGATCCACTGTCCCACTCTGGTTGCTGTCGAACTTGTCGAATATGGAGTCGTACAGTCGCGTCAGCTGCTCTGGCGGGATGGCCACATCGATGAGCCTAAGGGACTTGAAGGCTTTGCAGAGCTCCGACCGGGAAAGGACGCCGTCGCTGTTTTTTTTTTTTCCTTCTTCTTCCTCCTTCTTTCTGGGTTGTAGGGGGTTGGGTTGCATTTTTTTTCCTCATCTTCTTCTTCGGGGGGGGGGGGGTGGTTGGGGGGTTGATGGGTTTTCAAATTTTTTTTTAAGCAAGGAAGAAGACGAAGATGGGGAGAGAGAGGGGGAAGGGACGAACAAAGGGATTTTTTTTACTTTTCTTTATTATTTTAAAAAAGATTAAATTTTTTTTTTTAGTTTTTAATAATATTTTAATAGAAAATGAGCTCTGAATCAAGCCACGTCAGCATTTAACTGAAAAGTAAACGGTCATGTAACGGAAAGTATAACATTGGACCAAATTCTAAAGATGAGGTATGACATTGTCAATTTTAAAAGATGGGGTATGAAAGTGTCGTGACACCAATAGTTGAGGTAGTTTTTTGTACTTTACCCTATAAAATTTAAGGGTTTAGAAGTTTAGAAGTTCTTAAAAAAAAATAGAAGTTAAATCAAACCGAATCAAGTAGCCTAATTGAATATAACCGCAACTTCAGGTCCAATTAAATTTTAAAAACAAGAACCTAACCCTTTCAGATAACTGAAAAACACTCCCAACCAAATAAAAAATAATCTCAGTTTGATTTTTAATTTTGATAAAAAAACTGAACCGAATGAAAATCGAACCCACTTCTAATTAGAAAGGGATCCTCTCCGGAGGATCCCTTCCACCTAATTCACTAAGGTCACAAATTCGAGTCTTTGAAATTTGATCTAACGGCTATAAATAAGGATGTATTTTCAAATTTATAATAACTTTAACTGTTAGATTAAATTTCAAAAATCTGAATTTGGGGCATTGATTGATTAGGTGAAAAGCACACGGAAGGAACACATTTCCCTTCTAATTTAAAGCAACCGAAACATTATAAAAAGTAAAAAAAGAATAAAGTCAAAGTGAGATGCATTATTACGGCACAGGATGGAGATGATTGATACCTCTGGACAGGTCACAAGAGCTTTTGCTTCTGCTTTCTATGTGGACTGTAGGAATTAATTGGTCTTTGGTAGTGGGGGAGAGCTCGTCCAAACATGGAAGGACGCGTGTTACGAATCTATTTGCAGAAGAGGGGGATGATGTCGTTAGATTGAGACTATCCTTGGACCTTTGTCCAGCCGCCATGCATCTTCTTCTTTATTCCATTCCCCATACGTTATTATCTCATCTCTCTCTCCTCCTCCCTCCTCAGCCCCCGAGTCTTTCTCCCTCTTCCTTCCCTGTTAATTACTTGAAAGCATAACTTAGCTCTCAGAAAACTTGGGAAGGACAGAACCAACAATTGCATTCCATTAGGCCATACACCGAAACCCTTTCAGCTGGCACTCTTACATACGGCATACACATACGAGTAACGATATCTTCAATCAATCACGTCATGTCATGTGAGCAAATTAAAACACACAAAAATATATAATAAATTTAAGACATTATCACCTAAAGTCTTATCCCGTGCATGTAATTAGTCTCTCTCAGCCATATATATTATATTTGTTTCCGCGGAAAATGTAACTGATGATTTGTTTTTTCTCTCTTCATCAACATCATCTAGTTCATCCCAACCTATTTGCCTAATCTCTCTTTTCCGCATGCCGACAAATTCCCACAACCATAAAAGCCCTTCCTTTCGTTCTCTCCCAATAAAATTTCAAACTCTTCTTCCCTTTGTTTAATTTTCAGTTTGGTTGTTCGCTGGTTCGTTCATTTTGCGACAACTGATAACACAAGCTCTCCTCCTCCATCTCTTAATTTCTTTCATGTACATGCTTTCATTCCTAGCATCTTTCTTCATCAATATTTGGTTCAATTTAGGTTGCTAGGTTTGTTGCTAGCAAGGAAATATTTGGTTGATTGAGGATGAAAAACCCAGAATCTAGGCTGCCACCAGGATTTAGGTTTCACCCTACAGATGAAGAGCTCATCCTTCACTACCTTATAAAGAAGGTGGCCTCCATTCCCTTACCTGTTTCCATCATCGCTGAAGTTGATATCTACAAGTTTGATCCATGGGAATTGCCAGGTACGGCACCTACCTAATTTCCTTAACTATAAATTAATTGATTCAACTGTTTGTTTCCTGTACATTAGCCGACCCACTTAGTGAGAAAAGGCTTTGTTGTTGTTGTTGTTTGTTTCCTGTACATATCACACATGCGTGCCTCTATGGTATATGCACGCTAAGTTTATCAGCTGATTAATTAATATATGGCTAATTCGGTGTTCTTTCATGCATGCTGATGTCGACCATTAATTAGCCAAAGCTGCGTTTGGTGAGAAAGAATGGTACTTCTTCAGTCCAAGAGATCGCAAGTATCCGAATGGTGCGAGGCCAAACAGGGCTGCCGCATCAGGGTATTGGAAGGCAACTGGAACAGATAAGACGATTGTGGCACCATCAGGAGGGCGGCAGAATGTTGGTGTGAAGAAGGCTCTTGTGTTCTACAAGGGGAGACCCCCCAAGGGAATCAAGACCAACTGGATCATGCATGAATACCGCCTTCCAGAAAGCCCAAATAACTACACCACCACCACCAACCACCACAGAGCCGTGAAGCTCAATGATTTATCCATGAGGGTGAGCAGTTTTATTGGATCTTATGAGCATTTGATTTACAGAATCAATTGTTCAATTAAATAATCATCCACATATATACTTCAATCATTAACTATAATTATATGAACTTTATTTTGTGACCCCAGTTGGATGATTGGGTTCTTTGTCGAATCTACAAGAAGTCGAATGTCGTGACTTCAGCAGCGGCACTGCCAAATGATCAAGACCAAGACGTTCAAGGAGAAGAAGATTTCCTCCACGATATCCTTTTACCAAGCTTGAAAAGTCCCTTTCCCAGCCTTGATCACAACATGATGAGTACTAGTACTACGAGCAGTCTCAAGCCTCAGAAATCTTGTTCCTTCTCCAACTTACTAGACGCCATGGACTACTCATTACTCACTAGTATTCTGGCGGATGGCCAGTACTATATCCCAACTGGAACTGGACTTCAATCAACTACTCCTAATAAGTTTAGTTATAGCTGTACAGGGAGTACTAGTACTGGATTAGACCCGCAACCGCTGTTCAATACCAATATCAGCAGTAACAGAAGTCATTTGTTTCAAACTCTCCCTCAGTACAACTGTTTGAACTTGCCATCATCAGCCCCAAACACGGAAAACCGGCTAAAGCGCCAGCATTCCATCACAGATGATCGTGGCATGTTATTATATCCATCGAAGAAAGACGTAAATTCCAATTGCAGTTTCACTAACACCGCCAATTCATTCTTGAATCAGCAATTACTGAGTAATCCTCGTTTTCATTTTCAAGAATAAAACCATATAAAAGAAAGAAGGAAAGAAAAGAAAAATTACGGAAGGTCGGACCTGCCAAGCCTTGGTCAAGCTGTTTCGTATGGATCATAAGTTCATAACAAAAGATGGCAAAAATTTAAGTACTGAAAGGAGTTTGATTATTTTTATATACAATCTGGCAATCTGGAATGGCATGCATGATGCATGGGAGATTGACCCTCGAAAACAATACAATGTTAATTGACATGGGTACAATTGGCAAATCAGATTTACTACTTGGTATGGATTATGAACGTGAGAATTGATCTTGAGTTCTTTTTTCACGAGCGAAGGATATCTTCCCAATTAATGTAATTACAATTCCCCGTCTCAATCAATATCTTTACATAGGGTTTAGTATGTTGATTTTTGTTCAATTGGCAGATCAGATTTAGTACTTGATATATTTATCTTGAAAAAGTAAGGGTGCAAAAATAGTTTTTTGTTTTTAAATGCAAAAATAGTTTTTTGTTTTTAAATACAAAAACGACCCTAAAATGTATTATGTATGTTGTTTTTCAAGAACAAATTTAAAAAATAAAAAAGCAAGAAGTACAATATTTAGGATAAATTATGTAAAACAAGATACTGAACGTTCTTTATTTTTCAAGAATGATTTCCAAAAAAAATTAAAAAAACAAAAGTCACGTATAAAACAAAGTTAAAAATTCCAATACCACCTTCCACCACTACTATCATCGTGACATTCTCGCCTCACCATCTCCACCATGGCCACCACATCACACGCCACCACCATCATCCCACCACCTCTCATCACTATTGTCGCCGCCACAATTTAATTTAATTAAGGGTTATTTGGTAATCACCTCGGTTTCAATGTTAAAAAAAAGTAAGACACAAGATAATGATGGTTAGGTAGGAGAGTTCCAAGTTCCAAAATGATTGAGGCCAAGCTTATTAAGAAATGGACTACAAAATATATTTTGAGCACAATCAATATTCTACACTAGATGGACAAAAAATAAAAGATAGAGGGGATTAGGAATGCATTCCATGGGTTAAACAAAGGCATGTGAGATGAATTTGCAAATGACACATTCTAAGGAGGGGTTGCAAATCCCTTTCACATTTGTAGTCAAACTTTTAATAACCTGGTCTCAGTCACTTGGACTTGAAAACCTCTTACCCAAACTCTTACCCAAACATAGTCTAAAGAAAATTAGCACGTGGTTTGATAACCATTTTGTTTTCACTTTGAAAATAAAAACTGAAAATTGAAAATGAAAATGAAAGTTAATTACTGAAAACCTAAAAAGTGTTGTAAAATTGTGAGAATGAATGCCCACCTTAGTATAATTATTGTTATGTGATGTTTTCAAAAGAGCAATAATAGAGTAATTGTTGTTGTGTGAAGTTTTCAAAAAGAGCAATCATTTCACTTTTTAGTTTGTCACGAATGTGGCTTTATATAAAGAGTACTCTGTATGTGATTACAATACACAGCAAAGAAAAGAAATTAAAGCAATAATATAAGTATCCATCATTTCCTCTTTTTCCTGCAATCGTTTGTGTTATAGTTACGAAACTAAACAGTATGATATTTTGCACCCGTTTCTCTTATGTCCTTAGCAAAGGTTATCTCTCTAACTTTTGCCTATTTATAACACATTATTAGCACGACTCTCTAACCTTAACCAGTTATCATCTCCCTTCGCCGAAAAATACTTCCTCGAAGGATTTTACTGTTCTTCTTCCTCCTATGCCTCACCTGCTTGATGTACCCTCGCCAAGATCTGCTAGCACCGTGTTTGCTCTTAGTTCTCAATATAACAATTACTTATATTTTTTATTTCTTGTTTGGTGTAGCTCCTAACTACTAACCTAATGTTTATTTATGTTAATTTTACTGCAATCAAAGTTGGTGCGATACAATCGCCCATCTTGAATTGCAAATTTAATTGTACTGCAATTTTAGGTGGTGCGGTATAATCGCCCACCCTGCTCTGCATATTTAAATATTCCTACGGCTTGAGTGGTACAGTATAATCGCATACCCTATGCTATATTGTCTCAATGAGAGTGGTGCAGTACAATTGCCCTCCTCAGTAATCATCTAACTCTAGAGCCTGAAGTTTCGAGTGCTTATCATTTTGACCTGAAGATCAAAATGAAAAATGTGTAAGAATCAGAAGTTCTAATGCTACATTCCTCCAAAATACATATTATTGCAAGTCCTTACACCTCATTTTTCTTTCATAAAAGAAAATGGCGAACTTGGCCAAGCTTAATTTTGTTGCCTTGGATATTACTGGGAAGAACTACCATACCTGGGTAGTGGATACCAAGATCCATCTGGAGGCAGGGAATCTTGGAGAAACTATCAAGGAGGAAAATAGTGCATTCTCTCAAGTTCGGGCAAATGCCATGATCTTTATCTGTCGCCACCTTAATGAATGACTGAAGAGTGAGTATTTAATGGTTGAAGATCCATTAGCCCTTTGGAAGACATTGAGAAATAGATACAATCATCGTAAAACAATAATTCTTCCAAGGGCTCGTTATGAGTGGGCACACCTAAGGAAGTCAGTTGCAGAGTACAACTCTGCAATGTTCAGAATTAGCTTCTAGATGAAGCTTTGTAGGGAAACCATCATTGAGGAATATATGTTGGAAAAGACTTTCAGCACCTTTCATGCCTTCAATGTGCTTCTACAACAACAGTATAGAGAGAGAGGCTTTATTGAATACAAGCACCTGATATCGGTAATCCTTGTGGCTGAACAAAACAATGAGCTCCTGATAAAAAATCATCAGTCCCTACCTACTGAATCGGCATCATTCCCAGAAGTGAATGATGTTTCCTTTGAAGTGAATACCATATCCTCTCGTGAGACGTGGCCATATGCAAGGTCGGTGGAACGGGAAATGCAAGAATCATGGTGTCTAATTTTATAACCAAGGTCCAAGGCATAATTCATTCCTTGGATAAAGCTTGTCTGCAATTTTCACACGCAATATCAGCTTTCCAGATACCACAGACCACTTTTTCAAAATGCTCTGACAAAGTTAAAACACGTGAATCTTGCAGCTCCCATTACATTGCTATGACCGAGAAGGGTAAAGGAACAACATTACCACTCGTTTTTGGGACAATTCCTATATATGTCGACCTTCATCCTCCACAGCCAGGCAGACCTGCAAATAAAAAAAATGCTCAATTTTTCTTCACATCCGAGATGGCACTCTAAGCAGAGTCTCTCGAAATACTCAGCTTCTTTTCCCCCCAATAATACCTCTGCAAATAAGCCACACCAGAGCAAGAGTATCTCATATCATTGGGGTTAAAAGCAAGAGTATCCCATATCATGCTTTTTCCTTGTCTTTTCCTTTGGCCTTGTTCTTACCTGCAAGACAAGGAGAAAGAGAGCAATAAGTCAACACTTGGAATCAAGCTTCCAATCAGGAACTAACTGCCTGGAACCCCTTGCCTGATTACTTACCTGGCATTGCCCTCGAGTACTCATCTTCAACATCTTATGCTTCCAAAGAAGATACCACATATGCCTGAGGAACAGATATGGCAAGTGAGAAGGATACAAGGAAGCATGTGGAGACAAGCGTAACAAAACACGTGCTGATACATCTACTACTTTGTCAACAACAAAATTATCCATATCATCAGGGTCGAACGTACTCTAGATTTGTCGGACTTGTTTTGACTCTCAAATTCTTGAGTCGGCCTTATATTCTGGAGGAAACCAGAAAATCCTTCAGCCCAGTTCAAGAATAAGCATGTGGAAAGTTACTTCTTCAAAGCAAAAGTATCTCATATCATCTCTTCTTATTTTTCTTCTCTTTATCCTTCTTGTTGCCTGCAAGATAGGGATAATGAGAATAATCAGCTGGAACTCGAAATCAAACTTCTAATCTGGGACTGATTGCTTGGAACTCTGATTGCTTACCTTGTTTGTCACCTCTTTCTGCAAATCTCCTAGCTCGGCGACTTGGGGGACTCCTACTACATGGTTTGTATTGCACTTGACTAAGCATGAAACTACAAGTAAGCTTCAAGTCAAATTGATACATTACCTTGTGCATCTCCACTGGTTAAAGATACCACCCCTGGATGGAGGAAAAATACTTCCAAAGAAGATGCCACATCTACTTATGAGACAGATAAGGCAAGTGAAGACGATACCACACTTCGGTACTTAGAAGTTTCGTGATTACTCAGCGGCTTGGATCTTGCAAGTCCCCAACCCAGGAGATTCCCTCACTCGGGAACTTAGAGGAGCACTGTTTGTACCATACTTGACCAATCCCGAAACTACTGAGCACCGGTCAACGTTATACCGTCAAAGACCCAGAAGAGTTTCCCTCCAACCAAGATGCCAATCACAGCGCGACACGTGTAGACATCAGAAGCCAATCAAAGTGCGACACGTGTCAACATCAGAAGCCAATCACAACACGACACGTGTCAATGTTAAAACAAAGCTAGAAACTCTCTTCTATAAAAGGAGATCATTCTCTCACAATATTTCCTAATGTTATTTGTGCTAAATCATTCACTTGTACTCACTAAAGGAGAGTTTGAATCTATGTACTTGTGTAAACTCTTCACAATTAATGAAAACTCCTCTACTCCGTGGACGTAGCCAATCTGGATGAACCATGTACATCTTGTGTTTGCTTCCCTGTCTCTATCCATTTACATACTTATCCACACTAGTGACCGGAGCAATTTAGCGAAGGTCACAAACTTAACACTTTCTGTTGTACCAAAGTCCTCACTGATTTTGTGCATCAACAATTTAAAAATGTTATAATGATTATAAATAAATAAATAAACACATGCTTTAAAAAAAATTCACTCATGGCCCTGTCGGATATAACCAACACTAACAAAGCAAAATTTTGGACGGCTGCCAGAATAATCTTTGAATGTTTTTTGTTTTTTTTTTTTGCGATTTTTTACACATGCTATCTCGAAGTATATACAAACATATTTGATGGTTGGATCGTTGAAACTAGTTTCGTAGAATGCATATCTTATCAAATTGATAGATTTAACAAACACTTAAGAGTTAATGTTATACTTCCATTAAGTATAAAATAAGATTTATCCATTAGTGTAAATATTTTAAATTGAAGATGGAATTCATTCATTGCATTCTTATAGGATTGAGGAGTGTAACTGCAAAAAATCATCAAAATATGAGCTAAAATAACCGTTAAATTGTGATTTTTCGTTTATAACCATCTAAAACTTTTGTTCCGTTACCTAATCTCTGAATGTTTGTTTTTTTACAATTTTTTACGTATGTGATCTTGGAGTGTGTACAAACAAGTTTGACGGTTGGATCGTTGAAAAACGTTTCGTAGAATGCGTATCACATTAGAACGGTAGATTAAACCAACATTTGAGTTAATGTTATATATCTCCATCAAGTATAAAATAAGATTTTGTGGTATCCACAGTGTAAATATTTTAAATTGAAGACGCATTCGTTCAATGCATTCTTATAGGGTTACGGAGTGTAGCTGTAAAAAAATCATCAAAATCGAAGCTAAAATAACTGCTAAACTGTAATTTTTCGTTTATAACCATCGAAAACTTTTGTTCCGTTATCTAATCTCTTAATGTTTTTTTTTTACGATTTTTTACGTTTGCGATCTTGGAGTGTGTACAAACAAGTTTGACGGTTGGATCGTTGAAAAATGCTTCGTAGAATGTGTATCACATCAAAACGGTAGATTAAACCAACACTTAGAGTTAATGTTATTGTTGAGCAAAAAAAAAAAAGAGGGGAGTCTGATGCATTGAAAAACAATAATCATCATACATGTTGGATTACGAAGAGGCCAAGTCCAAATATCATAAAAAAAAAAAAATTGTCATGCATGCCTGATTACGAAGAAGCCAAGTCTATCAAAAACTATATTTGTTCATAGGTGTTGTACAACAGCTGTACTTGACCAAAAGTTAAAAGCAACAGCCATGCTTGAATAATGGTACAACTATCTACTGAAAAGTATACCCCCTGTCTCCCATCTTGGAAGGATTTGATTTGTCATAAATCCACGGTACGAGCCCAAGAGAGGACTAATCACTAGTCTTTTGCATGAATTTGGATGCATATGTGGAACAAAAAAAATAATAAAAATAAATAAAGATGCATAAAGCTGCACATCAAAACTAAAGGGATAAAAAAATCCCACCATTTTGTACGAAGATATCAGGCACGCTTCCAAAGTAAAGAGTCTCCACCAAAAGACACCTACAACAAATCAAGAATAAAAAATAGGGTAAATTGCATAGTAGCCCCTCAGGTTTGAGGTCTATTGCAATCTTATACAACATCTTTAAAACATTTCACTTTCATACCTCAAGTACTATTTTATTTCAATTTCATACAACCGTTACATTTTTCATCCATGGATCTGTTAAATGCTGACGTGGCTGCCACATATATGCCATGTGGCTGCCAAATGTCTGCCACGTGGCAAATAAAAATAATTTTTTAATTTCAGGTTCCCTTTTCTTTCTTTTTTCTTTCTTCTTCTTCCTTTTTCTTCTTCTGGGTTGCAGCCTTGCAGGGTGTTCGGTCCCTTTTTTTTTTTCTTTTTCTTCTTCTTCTTCTTCTTCTTCTTCTTCCTCCTCCTCCTCTTTCTTCTTCTCTTCTTCTTCTTCCTCCTTCTTCTGGGTTGCAGGGGGTTCGGTCCCTTTTCTTTTTTTCTTCTTCTTCTTCTTCTTCCTCCTCCTCCTCTTTCTTCTTCTCTTCTTCTTCTTCCTCCTTCTTCTCCTGGGTTGTAGGCTATGTAGCACAGATACGGATACGGATACGGCGATAAAACACGATATGACACGACGATACGACTATTTTCTAAATATTAGGATACGATACGGCGTGGATACGTTAATTGAAAATATACATTGATGTATATTAATATATATATATATATATATATATATATATATATTAATAGTTGTATATAAATATATACGGCATGGATGCTAAAAAATATGCATTATTTTCTAATATAAATATAAATATATGGCCTTATTTTCTCATAAAACGGAAGCCCTGGTTTGAAAAGAAAATATCACGTGACTTCAAAAAAACCCTAAGGGGGCGTTTGTTTGCCCTCACTAAGTGGGACTGGACTGGACTAGTTGTTAGTCTAATACCGTGTTTGTTCCATGCTGGGACTAACATTAATGAGACTAAAGAGGACTAGCATGGACAAAACCCTTCACTAAAAGGTCTTAGCGAGACCCCCCAATAACCATGGGACTAGCTAAGACTATCCTCTCTCGTCCTCGTTATGCTCAACAACCACTCTCGATAGACTCCTCGTCATCTCCGGTCACCTAGATCATAATAAAATATTAATAATTTATATATAAAATAATATAATATTAGAATTTGTTATTATCTAGCTTCTTAGTCTAATACTGCACCAAACACTTCACTAAGTTAGTCCAGCTTAGTCTAGTCTAAGCCAGTCCAGCTTAGTCTAGTATAAGCCAATCCAGCTTAGTCCTTAAAGCTAGTCTAGTCCGAGATAGTTTGGTGCAACAAACGCCCCCTAAGTACCTAGCACTATAGAATATGCCGCCGTCGCCTTCTTTCCAATTGCAGATCTCGCCATTTCGACACTCTTCTTCACATAGCTCTCTCTCTCTCCCCCTCCCGCTCTCTCCCCATCCTCTGGTTAGATCATTTCATCGTCAAGGTGCTTTTGTTACGTATTCAAAATGTCAGATTCGCGTATCAAAAGCGTATCGACGACGTATCCAGATGTCCACTGGTCAACAGATACGTTCAGATACGTATCCAGAACGTATCGGCACGTATCGAGCGCGTATCGTATCCCAGACCGTATCTGATACGGGATACGCTCTTAAGTTGGCGTGTCCGTGCTCCGTAGGTTGCAGGGGGTTCGGTCCTTTTTTTTTCCTTCTTCTTCTTCCTCCTCCTCCTCTTTCTTCTTCTCTTCTTCTTCTTCCTCCTTCTTCTTCTGGGTTGCAGGAGGTTCGGTACTTTTTTTTTTTCTTCTTCTTCTTATTCTTCCTCCTTATTCTTCTTCTTCTTCCTCTTTCTCCTCCTCCTCCTTCTTCTTCTTCTTCCTCCTTCTCCTCCTCCTCCTTCTTCCCCCCAACGACCCACATCCCTGAAGAACCCAAAAACGTACAAGAAAGAAGAAGAAGAAAAAAATTCAGGTTTTACAAAAAAATATTAAAAAATTATTTTATTTGCCACGTGGCAGACATTTGGTAGCCACATGGCATATATGTGGCAGCCAGGTCAGCATTTAACAGATCCATGGATGGAAAATCTAACGGTTGTATGAAATTGAAATAAAATAGTACTTGAGGTATGAAAGTTAAATGTTTTAAAGATGTTGTATAAGATTGCAATAGACCTTAAACCTGAGGGGCTACTATGTAATTTACCCTAAAAATATATATATCAAATGAAGTTGCGGAATGTTCATTCAAATCCAAGTGAAATGAAAAAGTATGAAGCCTTATTGACCGTTCTGTTCTTCTCTCCAAAAAATAACGAATAGTAAAGAATGGTACGGGAGAAGCTCGTGCGGAAGAACTGATCAAAAGAAATTCAAAAAGGGTTTGGAACTTATCTAAAACCACTAAAATGGGGGAATTCGAAATCTTTTCTTTGTTAGCCACCTAGCATGAGATGAACCCCTAAATAAAAAATAATAAAATAAAATAATAAAGAGAAGTTCGCAACAAACAAACTTCTCAAAAGAAAATAGGAATGCTGCCCACGTGAAGAGTTTAGACTTGGAAATCCAAGTCGTACAATGCATGTCTATAATGTACCCCATCAAATTAAATTCTTTTTTCAAACAATTTGCCACGCCAAGACGAGACGACTTCACTTTCGGTCAGAGAGAAGTAACGTGGAACAGGGACTTCCTATTTTTTCTACAAAACGTGGGAGATTGCACAGTTAGTAGGAAAGGTTAAGAGAAAGTGGCGAAAGACATGGCCGCTATCTCCCTCACGTAAAAGCTCTCCTAGGATGCCTATAAATAGGCATCAGCTGCTATAAGAAATGGGGGATTGAAAAGAAAAAAAAAGAAAAAGAAAAGACTCTGCAAAAATTAGGAGAGAAATCAAAGAGGTGAACTGCTGTGGAAATTCAACGAGAAAATGCAAACATAAAAGAGGATACACAGGAGCAGGAAAAGCTACAAAGCATTCAAAGGTATAGCCATTTCATTCTTTTTAATCTCTTTCTGGGTTAGTTCTTTCTTCTTCTTTATAGGAGGAAAAGAAGCACTTTGCTTTTTCAACCTTGTTCATTCCCAACACAAGGAAAAATAAGAGCTATGAAAATTCCAAAAGCAACCACCAACGCAAGTCCATCTGAACAACCATTAATGTCTACGCCGCAGATTCAAATCGTCGATCACTAACACTTCGACAAACACCAATGAAGACATTTGCAGCACAGTCGTTGACGTTAAATGAAATACCAAAATGACGTAGCAGCCATGCCACAGTCCTCCTTCCTCTCTGCCCAACTTGCCGCTGCGACGCTGCTGATCACCACCACTTCACACAACACCAACGTCCACAGCAGTCACGCCATCCTCCAGCCTAGCGTCACAGCATGCTCCATTTTCTCGTCGATGGCGTAAAAGAAAGTGGCCATGAACATAGTCTTCCGTAGTGAGAACAACAACCACAGTAGTTGCCGAAGTTGGAATGGTTACTGCTACTCTGTTTTAGGAGCTAAATTCAAAGAATTTGGCGGTTGCTGCTGCTCCGTTTTAGGAGCTCAATCCAAAGAATTTGGTGGTTGCTACTGCTCCATTTTAGGAACTCAGTTCGAAGTTGAAATGGTTGATGCTGCTCCATTTTAGGAGCTCATTTCGAAGAATTTGGCCGTTACTTCTACTCCATTTTAGGAGCTCATTGGAAACTACAAGTGAAGAGGAATATGACTCAAACAATTTGACACAAAATTGGAGAAGGAAGTCACACCAAAAAGAAAAGAATGATGCTTCCAACAAAGAAAAAAAAAACCCGTCGCAGCCGTCGTCTTAGAGTTGAGAAGAAATAAAGGTTGCTGGCGAAAAAGAAGAAGAATAAGCAAAATCCTATTTTGAACTTGAAAAGCTTACATTCAAAAAAAAAGGAGAAAATAAAGCTTGGTGGAAGACACTCATGTAAAAGTCAAAAAAAGAAAAAGCCATCTCAAAGATTTTTTTTTTTTTTACAAAGTTCTTATGCTACTCTGCCACTTGTTTTTATGTTTTCATTAAACAATATGAAAACAAAGACTCATTAAGTCTGCAATCTGTTGTGCAAGAGACAAAAGTCAATAACAAAAAGAAAGAGAGCAAGCATGGAAACGAAGTGACAAAGGTACCAAAACCGAGAAGAAGAAAGAGGAAAAAATGGATTATTCTACTACATCCACTGGGTAGTTTTAAAAACTCAAAGGAAAAGACCAAGTCAAACGAGTCTTTCACAATGGAAAAGGCTCCAACTTTCATGCTTTTAGAATCCTATTTCAACTAGGATTAAAATCCTACAAAATCCAATGGCCTCTATCAAGTTAAAATTAAACATTGAGTAAGAAATGATACCAAGCCAAAGATACTACACAGAGCCAAAGTTAAAATATTAGTGAATTAATTTCACTTAGGCGCTCAAATAGCACAAAGCCGTGCTCCAAATTCAAGTGGCACAAAGTCACGTCAAGTTTCAAAGGGCACGAAGCCGTATCAAATCCTAAATGGCACGAAGCCGAAGAAAAGTCAAATATCAAATAGCATGAAGCCGCGACAAAATCTCAAATGGCACGAAGCCGTATCAAGTATCAAAGGGCACGAAGCCGTAACAAGACTTAAATGGCACGAAGCTACATTTTGCTCCTCGCCAGCATGAGCTAAAACTGCACAGGGCATCAAAAGCTCCAATGGCTTAAAGTCCTTGCCGGCAAGAGCCTAAACTGCACAAGTCATTAAACGCTCCAATGACGCAAAGTCCTCACCCGCATGAGCTAAAACTACACAAGGCATCAAATCCAAACAAGTATCAAGCATACAAGGAACTACGAGTGACTTGATCCCTCAACGAGGGTACGTAGGCAATCTAGGGCTCTACCTAGATGCAATCACAAAATCAAATAAACACCCAAATCCTCAAGTTACGATTTATTCATATTAGAATCAAAGGGTATTCATTTCCCAAAAGAAATGTTGTAATTAATAGGCGCGTAGCCTAGAATGGGTTGAACTCAAACTAATAAAACCCTTTTCGAAAAAAATGAACAAGGGTGAAATTGTGTCGAGTGAATTATTTGTTTACATATTATGTACAATTTTTGCTCAACAGTTATACTTCAGTATAAAATAAGATTTTGTGGTATCCACTAGTGTAAATATTTTAAATTGAAGATCGAATTCATTCAATGCATTCTTATAGGGTCAAGGAATGTAGCTGTAAAAAATCACCAAAATCGGAGCTAAAATAATCATTAAATCGTGATGTTTCGTTTATAACCATTGAAAACTTTTGTTTTGTTACCTAATCTCTGAATGTTTTTCTTTTTTGCGATTTTTTACGTATGCGATCTTGTAGTATCTACAAACAAGTTTGACGGTTAGATCATTGAAACTAGTTTGACGTAATCTTTGAATGTTTTTCGTTTTGCGATTTCTTATTTATGTTTTTCAAGTATTGATTAGACAATATTTAGTTTGTGTGATGACATTTTCATTGTACAATTATCTTTTTCTTTCTTTATTGCATATTTTACATAGGTTATTATCTATTAAACCAAACAATTATTTATTTTCGACAAAAAAAAGTTATTTAATTTTTAAAAACGTATTTATTACATATTATTTATTTATTTATTAAACCAAACAATTATTATTTTATTTTTTTAAATCGTAACAAAATTTTGGGACAGAATTTTGGGGGGGATTTATTCCACCATTTGTTTTTGTCGGTTATAACCGACAGGAATGAAAATTTTCTATCGGTTTATATTTTAAAAAAAATGTTTTTGTCGGTTTTAGCTGACAGTAATGTCAATTTTCCAACATAATACTCCTCATTCCCCCTTTTCTCCTCTCCGCATTTCCTTTTCTTCTCTTCTCTCCTCATTTCCTTCTGCATTCCCCCTTTCCTCTCTGCATTTCCTTTTCTTCTCTTCTCTCCTCATTTCCTTCTCTATTCCCCCTTTCATCTGAAAGTCGAACTGTCACTGCCGCCATGACATTTGAGCGCTTCGCAGGATGGGGAGGACTACAACGACGATCTACTCTAAGTCAGCTCGGCCTTTGCCGCAACCCACTCATCGTCTTCGTTTTGCTTCAAAGATACAAGCTTTTCTACATGTCAGTGAAGTACAAATTTCTTCTATAACTCTTGATTCAATCGTCATTTTTCCTCTTATTTCTTCTTCCTCTACTTCGTTTTTGCTGCTGCTTCTTCTTTTTCTTCCCCCTTTTGGTTCCCCCTTTTTGCTTCATTTTTTCTGATATTTTTTTTCTCTCTCTCTCTCTCGCTCTCTTCAAAATCCCACAACAGTCTTTGGAGTTGGAGGCTTTTTCTCTGTTGGGTTTTTTTACCAATAACTCAAAGGGCCGAAAGGTATTCCCTTTTCATATCTTCTCTCCCAATTTCTTTAGGGTTAATTTCGATTTTCTTATGCTATTTGCTGTGGTACTTTTTAGGGTTTAACTATTTGATTTCACAGCAATGGCAGAGCATGGTGAAGAACTTGTAGCTGGCGCACCAGGAGCTCTCTATTATGATATATCTCATCAACACTGTAAGTATTTCGATTTTCATTCAATTTCGGGAAGAGATTCAATTGAATGAGCAATGCTTGCCGTGATTGAGTGATTTTAATGGAATGTGAATGTGTGCAGGTAGAAACAAACGATGTTGTGATTAAGTGATTCTAATGGAATGGAATGGAATGTCAATGTCTGATCTTGCTGTGATTGAGTGATTTTAATGGAAAATGCAATGAATGTTGGGGATATGGAAAATGCAGAAATTGGTTGTTTATATTTTTTTTTAATTATTAATATATTTTATGTCGGTTTTATTCGACAAGAATGCTTTTATTTATTCTTATTAATAAATTCTCTGTATGTTATATCCGACAGAAGTTTTGTCGGTTTTAGCCGACATAAATGCTCTTATTTATTCATTATTAATATAGTCTCTGTCGGTTATATCAGACACAATTTCTGTCAGTTTTAGAGTATTTTCTGTAGAAAAATTCATTTCCTGATGCTGGCAAACCTGTCGCTTATTATATCCACCAATGCATCCATTTTTTGTCAGATTTTGCTTAAAATCCGATAATAATATACTTTTTTTGTCAGTTTTTGGATCGCCGGTTATAGATAATTTTGTAGTAGTATCTCTGGAAAAAAAATTGCCAGAAATGGATCCAAGATGTGAAGCTCCACTCACTGTAAAAAGTCTTAATGCTAACATTGAAACTAAGAAGGATAACCCAGTTGGCGAATCTGACAAAGTAACCACCATGATCTCATACAAAGGCATATGTATTATACACTACAAAAACCAAGTACATCGTTGAACAGTATCTAAGAGCTTTATGGCTCGCTCTAGAAGAACGTTTTGATCATCAAAGAGATATCTTCTTGCTTGAAGCAAGACATGACTGACAACATTTACGTTTCCAAGCCTGTAACTCTGTGAATGAACACAATTCTGAAGTTTGTCAAATCTGATCATTTCTCAAGTTCTACAAAGAAGGATTAATTAAACAGGATCTCGAGAAGATCTATTCAACTTCTCATGCCACCAGTATTGTCCTGTAACAACAACTTTTCATGGCACAGAAGGTTAGAAATTTTCGGATTTGATCCCTGTCTTATTACTTGCTAAAAAGAAAAACCAATTGTTGATGAAAAATCATCAAGTTAGACCTAAAGACTCGACCGCTATGCTTAACGCACATGACAACACAAATCGAGGGCAAAACTGGCACTCTAGGCGTGGTAGGCACTACAAGGGTTCAAACCCTAATCCGAAGACCAAGGTCGACAAAGCAATGGCCAATTTAAGGGAGGAAACAAACCTCGAAGTGCGACAACCTTGATCCCAAGGCCTCAAACTTCAAGAATAAAGGTAAAGAACCCGCCACCCTGGTAGCAGATATGTGCTACCGTTATGGTTCCAAGAGCCATTGGTTGCGCATTTGTTGAGTTTTCACTCAAGGTGTAGTTAAGTATCATTCACGTGGTCAGAAGATTAAGACCAATTTTGCTCAAGTGGAGAATCCCGAAGATACTATCATGTACATTTCTAACTTTCAGGAGGTATCTGCCCAATGGAAGATTAGATTTTTAGACATGGGCCTATATGTTGGCCGAATTCTCCCTTTTGGTGAATTCTATATGTTTTTGTGGTTTAAGTTTTTAACAATCTCCTTTGTTTTGATTATTTGTTTTAAGTATTTGGATATTAATTTATAGATATTATTTCGCAAATGATTAATTAAAAGGAATAAATTTTACTTTTGTATTTTTTAATTGTGTTAGTTGAAGTTAGGTTAAGGACATGTAACACTCAATTAAACAAGGCACAAAACGTCACGGACAATTTTGGATGTAAAAGATTTTGACTCAAATTTTTAAATTAAATAATGTGTTACCAATAAGAAATAAATACGTTAATCAACAGTTAATTAACAATTAAATCATAAAAACCACATCATTATTTTTTTTTAGTTTAACAATTTAGTGTTCTTAACATTAAAAAAAAAAACAAAAATTATGACTCTCCACTGCTTGAACACATGTAAGCAGATCATAAAGGGAGAAGTCCCCCAGAAGATACCCACAGAAAAAATCAGAGCATTGAGCAATGGAATTCCCAAATCAAAGAAACCATCATCACCGTCATCATGATCAGAGGGACGAGGAAGCAAGAGAGAATTACCCACCACCGGGAACTAGGCTGTCTCCTTTTGATCAACCTCCACCTCCTCCAAGACCTTCCTACTATGGAGAGGATCAACATCCACCACCACCACCACCACCTTCCTACTACAGAGAAGATCAACCACCACCGGATTCATACTACGAAGCAGATAGACCACCACCGACCCGTGTGAGCCATGTGTCCCACTCTTCCCATGGTTTTGCACCTCCAAGTCCACCCTCCCAACCCGAAGGCTTTCTCCACCACCCACCACCAGTGCAGAATTACAACTACCCATCGTCACAAGCTACTCCAAGTCCACCGCCTGTTACCGTGCGCCATGTTGCTCACCAATTTCACCATGAGTCCCCTGCTGCTCAGTTTGGCACTGAAACCCATCAGACTTCTCATTTGCCCTCTTCCTCTCCCCACAACTCTTACCTCTCGAACAAGCCCACTTTCAGAATCTTCTCAAAGGCCGATCCCAATTTCTCTCTCAGCATCAGAGAGGGCAAGGTCATTCTTGCCCGATCCCAACCAACCGATGACTTCCAGGTCTCTAGCCTCTCTCTCCTGACCTCTATTTGATTTAATTATTTTCTCCCTTGCGTGTGAATGTGATTGAATTTGCTAATTCTTGTTGGATTGGATTGGATTGCAGCTGTGGTACAAAGACGAGAAGTACAGTACACAGGTGAAGGACGAAGAGCGCTTCCCTTCCTTTGCTCTCATCAACAAAGCCACTGGCCACGCCCTGAAGCATTCCATCGGAGCCACTCAGCCTGTATGGTTCCTGTTTCCAAAACTCTATAATTTGCTGAATGTTGTTCAGACTTGTCAAGATTGGTGTTTTTTTTTATGGTTCCGTGTATTTTGTTTGCCATTGCTAATGGTAACATTGCAGGTCTAGCAGTTGTTTAATATGTTACAAACTTGGACACTTGTGGAGTTCAAGGCCTTTCTCTTTAAGTTTTTGCTTTTCCTGCTCAACATTCTTTCTTTGATTGGTATATATGCCTTGCTCTGTGTTTGAGACTTGCAAAAGTACAAATTTCTATGAAAAAACAGAAATTTATGAGCGGTAGAAAAAGTCTCTTCACAAATACCCCTAGTCTTGTGCACATGCAAATTATATTCCTTGTGATTCTAAATTTTTCATTGCTTTTTGTGGAGCCTAGAGATGCTATGAGTTTTAAACAATCAATAGTAAATCTGTCTTGTTTCATCTTGCAGGTGCAGTTGAGACCTTATAATCCCGATGATCTTGATGAGTCTCTACTGTGGACTGCGAGTGCGGACTTAGGTGACGGTTTCAGAACTGTTAGGATGGTTAATAACATTCACCTTAATCTGGATGCTTATCATGGTGACAAGAAATCTGGGGGTGTTCATGATGGCACTACCATAGTTGTGTG
Source organism: Malus sylvestris (assembly GCF_916048215.2). NCBI lineage: Eukaryota > Viridiplantae > Streptophyta > Magnoliopsida > Rosales > Rosaceae > Malus > Malus sylvestris. The sequence goes on from NC_062273.1 coordinate 223,704, forward strand.
GAATAAAAATAAAGGAGATAACCAGAGATGGAAGATTGTACCCAACTGTAAGTTGTCTACATATAACTCGAAAGACCAAACAATTTCCTTGCAGAGTTTTCATTTGCTTACTTCCATCTTTGGATTTCTTAATGGTTTTCCCGAGCAATGTTATCTCCCATTAAGTCATAAGATTCCTAATAACTAATTTCTTTCCCTTTTAATGATGCTAAATGCAGGATCCTTTTGCAGTAATGCTGCTATGAGTTATTGCAACATCACGTGCATAAAAAAGTGTTAAGTTTGGAAGACTTCTACTTCTCATGGTGAGGGATTTGAGTTTTAAGTTTGTTGGTGTGAAACTATTAATGTGTGTTTAAGTGTCAAACTGTCAACTACTACTACTGTGGCTCATATTTATTATGTGTTATCGAAAATAGAGGGTTGATTATGTCTTTATAATCTATTGAAATAATTATCTACTAATTTTCAACAATTTGTGCAATGCCTAAAGTTTTTCGCTGTCATTATTACTTGTTTCTTTACTTAGGATGCTTTTAGTTACACCTCAGAGGTATCAATCATAGAGGCATAGGTTGAGTGTAGCGCATAAAAGATACGTATTGAATTCTTGAGGTGCGATTGCACTTGATTATGGATCACACTATAACAAATGTTCCTTGGGCCCGCCCAAGTGCATGCGCTTGGGTTGCCTAAATCTCTCCTAAACCAGTGGTTCCCAAGGTTCGGTTGAACCACAACAACCAAGGTCTTGTGACTGGAACAATTTGGGTTAGTAGGAGCTCATGCAGGCAGACTATTGAAATTTTCAGCAAATGGGTAGTGAAGGTACGGGCCTCATGAGATTATTTTTTGAAATTTGATGCTTACCCAATTAGGTTAGTAAATTTTTCTGTTTATGGTTTTAGTCTCTAACGTATGAGAAATTATGGTGTTGAATCAAGAAAGATGATCTTTCAATTACTGAGTGTCGGGTCTGTCTTTTCTTTGAATTCTTTTCCCTTTTGAAGTTAATGTAGTAGAAAATGTCATGAGATGAAACCATGCTCTGGAATGTGTTCGTTCTCTGTTTTGTCTGAAAATATATCTTGGTTACATGGTACTTTTTGAAAAATAGTACAGAGCGATCTGCCTCTCCTAATTCTGTCTTTTGAATCGGGATAACGTACTGAAGACCGACTGGTGAGCTCTATTGTCATATGATATGCATGTAAAAAGCCTTCTACTTGACCAGAGTCGGGTCCAAAGCAATCTTGTTTATTCATAATTTAGCAGCCACCATTAGTCCCTGTGTGGTTACACTTACAGCTTGGCCAGAGTCGGGTTCAAAGCAATCTTGTTTATTCATAATTTAGCGGCCACCATTAGACCCTGTGTGCGGTTATACTTACAGCTACAAGCATCATCTATTTGTACATGAATGAATCCCAGAAAAAGATGCCTAAAACGAAACAGGATGGATAAGTTGGAGTGTTCGTTTACCCGTTGCGAATTCGGACCCATACATGGTATGATCCATATCGGACCTATACATCGGTCTGGATGTGGACTAAGGTTAGATATAGTTAAACTTGATGGCATTTGCTATTTCTCTTCTCCTTGTAATGTTGGAACAAGTCGTAAAATGGATTCACCCCTTCCCCACTCACTGTAACGAGCACGCTAGAATTCCGAAGAACTGGTGCATTTGTTTCAATAAACTATCTCGGAATCGATTAGCTTTAGAGACTAAGTTACTAGCTTAGCTTGAACTAAGCAAAATAAGAATAGTAAAGTGTTTGGTGTAGTTCCAAACTAAGACTCAAACTAAAATGTTTTAGACTCAATATTTCTGTTAATAGGACAAGAAGAAATTAAGAAACAACTGCAACGCCAAATTGAACAAGAGATTTTCAGGCTAAGTACTTTGAAATTTCATTAATTCAGGCAGCATTCCTCGTTGCTAAATCGATCGAGGAGGCCACAAAACAGACACAAGCAACTAAAATCAACATGAACACCCCAAAACATTTATTACAAATAGAACAAAGCAATGAAATTACATAAGATATAAGAAAAAAAAGGAAAAAATTGCAATCACTAAGAAAATGTAGGAAAACAAGAGACCAGAATCTCGAACTTTAACCAAACTCCATAGTTTCCCAATTTCTAGGTTTGCAATCGAAACGAAACCAAAATCCATGTCCTTTAACCAAACTCCATAGTTTCCCAATTTTGCATCCCATATAGAATTATAGCCACCATTTTAGATTTATGATAATTATAACCCAAAATTGATATAAAAGTACTAATATACCCTTTGATACACCTTCATAATTTTGTATCAAAATAAAAACTCAAAAAATGGACAATTAAATCCCCTTCTACTACAAGTTCAGAGACAGAAAACATATCGAAATCAGATAATGCAGAAGAGAAATGCCAAATGAAAACTGATACAAAATTTGCAATGGACAAAAAGCAGCTAATAGGTAATGATCTTCTTTTTCATGCTTGCTAGATGCCCCAAACTTGTAAAAAACAAAAATTGCTAAATGTAAACGAATCAATGTGTGTGGTGTGGGGCAATAAATATATATATATTGATATGTTCTCCAAGTGATCTTAGCCATGAGTGTTCATGGCTTCCCAGACCATGCTCTTTGGGACTGGATTCAACAAAAGACCATTTTTGAACGACAATAAATAAATTTTTCGTATCACACACAAATCAAACCAAGAAATTCCTTTTGTTCACACTGTCTATTTTTTTCTTTGGAACCCAAAAAAAGAACTCGGTAAGACATTGGGACAATCTCATATTTGATTGGGGTTTTTTGGATTTGTTTTCAAACTCTCTCCTTATCTCTCAATTTTTGTTTTAAGGGTATATTAGTATTTACATATCAATTTTTTGTTATAATTATCATAAATTAAAAAAAGTGGCTGTAGTTCTATATGGGGTTCAAATTTTGGTTATTTTTCCAAATTTCCCCTTAGTTTTCATACCAACCAAACAAAATTAAACAGAAAAAAAAAGAAAAAAAAAGAAAAGAGGAAATGAAAGAAATTGACCTCCAGACCTCCTAGACAGTACTGGATAGGAGGACGGCAAGAGCAGGATCTTCCTCGAAGGTTTGTACCACAGTCATCATTGTTGGAGCTCTTTGCTGCTGCACTTTAGTTGAAACGCCAAGAATATCATTGAAGATCTCTTTAGATTTGAGACAGAGCTTGTGGGTTCTCGAATTGAGGTTTGAATATGAGGTCTCATTCATGGTTCGCGGCGAGGAGAGAGAGTGTGTGGTGGTGTTGGTCTGGTGGTGTTATCTCTTTAGAGTTGGCGAGTGCAGGCGATGGTGGTTCTCGATGTTCGTGAGAACAAAGAGCAAAGAGATGACACGAGCATATGAAGCAAAGCGAAAGTCTTAGCAGTCCTTTGGTTTTTCGATGATCTTGCTAAGACCTTCTAGCGAGGGAGTTAGTCGACACGAGTCCCCTTAAATCCCTTTAAACTTAATTCATGCATGTAACAAATATGGGATTACACTAATAAGTAGTCTATTCTAGTTTAGTGAAATTCAGTAAGGCCAAATCAATGCACCCTAAAGGCCTGCTATACGAGCCCTAGTAGCCCAACCTTATAATGCAAATCTAAATCACTTGCCCATCTGCCACTAGATACTTGAAATTTTGTTGCCAAGTCGTCAAAACACCTAGAAGGAAGGAACGACAATCCTTCATCCGCTGTTATAAAACGATTGTAATAGGGGAGAGAAGAAATCTTTCATCCCCAAGGAATACAAGTCCATATAAGAAAGAACAACTATAATCAAATCTAATATAAGATTTACACAATCACACTTAAACTAGAAGTTTACAACACTCCCCCTTAAGTGTGTAAATACTTAAGTAGATTTGGCATTATGTAGAGGTTGAGAAAGTCGACTCGTCAGCATTGATTTTGGAACCACACTATTCTCAATAAGGTAGGAACTTGCATAAGGAAGTAAGTCACACAAAAAATCCTATGGCTATGGCAAAAACCCTAGTAGGGATATAATCCATAGTCTAAGGAAAAATGCGAGAGAAATGAAAAATCAAATGAAACGTCTACGGGACATCATCAGGGATATGATCAACCCAAGGTGGGTGCCTCGTTAAAACCTAGTTAGGTAGCAAAAAACCAGTGCGAAAATGCTCCTAATCGTATAGAAAAAAAAGTTCAGTAAGATCAAGCAAGTATTCTTCATGATACTCTTCCTGAGTTTGACACAATTCCAAATAGAACTAGCAATGTTACAACTCAAAAATTTTACGCATACCAATTCCTTGAACAACCTTCTGAAACGTCGCCTTCGGTAATGATTTGGTAAAGAGGTCGGTCAGATTGTCTTGTGAACGGATTTGCATGACTTTAATTTTCTAATGCTCTTGTTGTTGATGTGAGAAGAAGAACATCAGTGCAATGTGCTTGGTGTTGTCTCCTTTGATGTACCCTTTCTTGAGTTGTTCGATACATGTTGCGTTATCTTTATAGATCGTCGTCAGGACAGCAACGACGGGGTAAAGATCGCAGAAGCTTCGAATATGGCCCACAACTAATCTCAACCAAAAGCATTCCCAAGTTCCTTCATGTAAGGCAAGAATTTCAACATGGTTTAGTTGACCTCCAAGAGATTGCGGTGCCTCCACATAACCCGTTAAAAGCGCGCCTTGTGCGGATTAGATAAGTATCATGCGTCAGCATAACCAATAAGGTGAGAATCGACTCGAGATAAAGGGGTGCAACATCACTCGAGGATCCATATGGATAGAACAAGCCCAAATCCGTAGTACCCTTAAGGTAACGAAAAATGTCTTTAACACCAGTCCAGTGTCTGCGTGTTGATGCATTATTGTATCTTGCCAAAAGATTAACAGCGAAGGAGATGTCGGGCCTAGTGCATTGAGCTAAGTACAATAAAGCGCATATCGCACCTAGATAAGAAACTTCAGGCTCCAAAATCTCTTCATCATCCTCTTTCGAATGGAAGAGATCTTATTTTCCATTCGAACGGTGCTCTATCTCGAGACTGAGACAGTATCAAATATTTCCTAGATCTTTCATCTCAAATTCTGACTTCAGGTGTGCGGCAATTCTCGCGAGCTCTTCAAGAGTTCCGATAAGGTTCATGTCATCAACATATACTGCAATTCACAAAATCGGAATGTGACTTCTTAATGAACACACAAAGGCATAGTTAGTTGTTCACATATCCCTGACTTGTCAAATACTCACTCAGACGATTATACCACATTCTTCCAAATTGCTTCAAACCGTATAGTGAACGCCTTAGCTTAGTTGAGAGCGTGTTCCGGTGTTTGGAAATATTTGATCCAGTAAATGTAAGTCCTTCAGGAACTTTCATATAATTTTCTGTATCAAGAGCCCCATAGAGATACCCAGTTACTACGTTCATCAGCTGCATATTCATTTTTTCGAAAACTACCAAACTGATAAGGTAGCGAAAAGTAATCACATCCATAACGGATGAATAAGTTTCGTCATAGTCCATCCCGGAGCGTTATGAGAAGCCTTGCGCAACAAGACGACCTTTGTAACGCATAATTTCGTTCTTCTCATTACGCTTCTGAACGAAAACCCACTTGTAGCCAACAAGCTTCACATGTGGAGGAACAGAAGTAGGGATGGCAATTTGACCCGTCAAACCCGTTCCCCGTAGGTAACCGATCCGAACGGCTCAATTTTGGGGATTAAATTTCGAGTATTTTACTGTTTCGGGTTTAGTTATGGTTATTGGGGTATCCGCCCCGAATCGATACCCAAAACCAAACTGTTTTGAATTAATAAAGAAATATCAATATTTATTATATAGAGAAGAGAGTTATCAATAATCATTAATAATATAAATTATATTCTTATCTGTTTGTACCATTCTTGACAAATCTCGAAACTACTGAGCACCAGTCAATGTTATACCGTCAATGACTTAGAAGAGTTTCCCTCCAACCAGGAGGCCAATCACAGCGCAACACGTGTCGACATCAGAAGCCAATCATAGCGTGACACGTGACAACATCAAAAGCCAATCACAACACGATACGTGTCAATGTCAGAATGAAACTAGAAACTCTCTTCTATAAATAGAGATCATTCTCTCACAATATTTTCAAAAGTCATTTGTACTAAATCATTCACTTGTACTTACTAAAGAAGAGCTTGAACCTATGTACTTGTGTAAACCCTTCACAATTAATGAGAACTCCGCTACTCCGCAGACGTAGCCAATCTGGGTGAACCACGTACATCTTGTGTTTGTTTCCCTGTCACCATCCATTTACATACTTATCCACACTAGTGACCGAAGCAATCTAGCGAAGGTCACAAACTTAACACTTTCTGTTGTACCAAAGTCCTCATTGATTTTGTGCATCAACATTATCAATTATTAATAGTATTAATCTTGTTTTTAACAATATTTATCACATGCATTGTTTGTATCAAATGTATTAATAACACTATTTAGTATTTAATATTTAATCTTATTTAATATATGTTGTATATGCATTGTATTAGTAATCTATTTAATTTTTTATTTAAAATTTACTATTTAATTAATAATATAAAAATATTATAATGGGAAAAACCATTGCTCGATAGAAAATCCGTTACCCAATGGGTTCGGTTATGGGGAAAACCCGTTCGGGGATTCTACGGTTTCGGGTTCGGGGAAAATAAACGAGTTTGGGTACGGGGATGGCACATCTGAACCCGATCCGCCCCATTGCCATCCCTAAGCAGAAGCTACAGGTCCAAACACCTTATGTTTCGCAAGCAAATCGAGTTCGACTTGGATTGCTTGTTTCTAATTTTACCAATCGGTTCTACAGCGACATTCATCAACAGAACCGAGTTCAATGTCATCGCTCAACATGATCTCAATAGCTATTGCATATGTTAATGCATCGTCGACGATCATCTCATTTCTACACCACATATCATCTAAGCTAGCATAATAGACCGAAATCTCACAATTCTCGGGAGGTGGATTCATCTCTTCAATGACGCTTTCGTAATCTAGAATTTCCTCATGAGTTAGATAGAATGAGTAAGCGACAATCGGATTCACGGTAAGCTCTTTAGGTGCATGTGCAATGGGTTTTCTTTTCTAGGGGTGTGAATCTTTTGAACCAAAAGATCTGCCACGCTTATGTGTAAGGGCAAATGATTAGCTAGCTGCTAATGTACGTAGACCGCCAAAGTGGGCGGCCCAGGCCTCCAAGAAGGAAGTCCATCGTATATTTGGTACATCCATCTTTGCAGGCATATTCGCAACTGGAATATGTGATCTTATCACTCGCGCTAGATCGATGAAAGGATATGACAATCCACGAAATGAGCGGTAAACAGATCGTCTGTCAAAGGTTCTAAGTAATGAATAATCGAAATAGAATCGTATCAGACATAGATTCTCACCCTTAGCTAAGGCCCTATTTTTGTACATAAAGGTGCAAAATCAGCACAAAGACCACACAACCAGAAATGCGCAGATGCGATTTGTCGGGTTCGTATCTGGTAGCCAATTGAATGGCATTATATGGTTGGGTCGCAACCGGCCTCAGGCGGACCATTACCGATCAGGAGCTTGGAACGTATGACCAACAATCGAGCAATCATTTGTAAGCGCTTAATGAATACCTCTGCTAGGCCATTCTAGGTGTGAACATGGGGTACATGATGTTCAACTTCGGCCTCAACCGACATGCAATAGTCATCAAAAGTTTTAAATGTGAATTCTCCAGCATTATCTAATCGAATAAATTTGATCAGATTATCAGGGTGGTGAGCCCTAAGCTTGATAACATGAGCCCACATATTGGAGAATGTAGTATTCGTTATGGACAACAAGCACATGTGTGACCAACATGTGGAAACGTCAACCAAAACCATAAAATATCTAAATGGTCAGCATGGAAGGTGAATCGGTCCACAAATGGCCCCCTAAATCCTTTGTAGAAAAATATAAGAAGGCTTAATAATAAGCTTTCCCATGGAACATTTTTGACATACGATTCCTTGAATCGAACCTAACTTCGGGTTAGTGGATGCTCGTGTGTTGATTTGAGGATATAGCGCATAGTTGTTCGTCCAGGGTGTCCCAAACGATTATGACAAAGTGTAATTTTGTGCGCGATCTCAGAGGTAGGGCTGGCTACATAGTGGCTTTCAATAGAGCATATGGTCGTAATATACAGACTACTCGGGATACGCTTCATCTTCTCTAGAATATGCTTTTAGCCATATTCATAGGAAGTTATGCACATAAATTCAACTCCATTTTCTACATAGGTTTCAACGTGGTAATTATTATCTCTAGTGTCCTTAAAACTAACAACATTCTTTCAGAATGTGGAGAATAAAGTGTCCCATCAATGGTCAAAATTATATCATTAGACAACATTATACGTGTCTTACTGTATCATTCGATTAGGTTGGATAGGCCTGAGAGGGTTGTCAGAGGTGCATTTTTAGGTATGAAGTTAGTGAAATAGATGCGTTCACACAAAACAGTGTGCATGGTTGCACTATTTGCCAAACTACTAGCTTCCCCACTAGTCTTACCTAGAATGAAAATTAATTTGAATCGGTCACATGCATAAAAGTTCTAAAAACAAATATCCATTCAAAATAATTTTAAGTATTCAAAGGATAGTAATTAATTAAAAACTTAATATCCATAAAACAAATCACCAACAAATAATCCAAACATAAAGGAAAATTTGTTCAAAATTAACCAAAAACACAAGGAGAGGTTCGGCCACTAGGTGGAATTCGGCCCCAATGTCTAAATTTCAACTAGAAAAATAGAATGTCTAAGATTCTAATCTTCCATAGGGCTAACAGCCTCTTGAAAGTCAGAAACCTTCATCTTGGTACTCTCCGGTTCGTCCATTTGCATAAAGTTTGATTCAAACTTCTTACGACGAGAATGATATTCAGCTACAACCTTCTGGAGAGCTTGACAAACATGGAACCAATGGTCCCTTGAACCACAACGATAGCACATATCCGCATCCATGGTTTCAAGTGTTTTGCCCTTATTCTTCAAGTATGGGGCCTTAGAAGCGAGGTTAGGGTAATTCTGGGCTTTTGTTTTCTCCCTTAAATAGGCCTTGTGTTACAACCACCCCCATATTTCCCTTTTATTTCTATTTTCCCCTAGAACATTTTTTTAAATTTATCAATTTAATCCCTTATCTCTTTTAATCTTAGTCGTTAATCTAGATTCCCTATTACTTTTAATCTACCAAGTGGCAGATTATTAGCTTTCTTCTGCTTTCTTTTCTTCCCGAGTCCCTCCTCTCAGACATCTCTCTCTCATGGGAACCCTCAAGCACTCTAGAGCTCCGAGAGCTCTTGTTTCTTTCCTCTTTGAAAAAAAAATCAAACCCAACAATTTAACCTCATATCTGGAATCCTTGGAACTTGAGAAACACAACTATAACTCTACATGCGTCGGTAGAACACCTATGTGTGTTCTGCCGTTGAAGCCGAGAGTTTCAAATCTCTGAAACTCGAACTCAGGCGAGGCTCACTACTCTATTTCTATTTTGTTGAGTTTTTCTCAGTTCAAATGAAGGTTCTAATCAGTGCATGCCTTATACTTTTGTTTTTTAAAACTCGGCGAGAAAACCTGACGAGTTCCGAGATCCACCCCGCCATTCTCGACCACAGTCGAGATTCTCTGTGGTATATTTCTGTTCCCATCATTTCTGCTATTCTTCCCTATTCAATTTGGTACTTAGATTGACTGTTGTTTGAACGCCGACTGTACCCAAGCCATCAGGCCTTCTCAAACACCCACGAGCCTTAGCCCATTCTTGGACCAGCCTATTTTCTTCCTTAGGTTATTTGGCCCGTGGACTATGTATGTGTTTTGGGCCGTGCCCTGTATGGGCCGTATGTGTGTGTGTTTTAGGCTATTTGTGCGAGTGTGTGGTATGTGTGTTATGTTGTGCGTGCGTGTGTTGTGTAAGTGTGTGTCCGTGAGTTTGTGTGTGTGGGTGTTGTGCCCATGTGTGTGTGCGTGTGTGAGAGTGTGTGTGCAGTGCCGTGTGTTTGAGTGTGTGTGCAGTGCCATGTGTGTGTGTGTGCGTGTGTGTGCTGGCATATGTGTGGTTGTGGTGTGGGTTTGGGCTCAAGCCCAAACCATCATTTTTATTCCTATCCAAAACCAAAACCCTTTACCTAAACCCATTAGGCTTCAACCATTCAACCTAAATCCTTTATTTTATTTAGTTCAAGCCCAAATCCTTTAGAAAATCCTCTTATTTATTTATTACCTTGTTGTTCTTAGGTGAAGTTGCTAGTGAGGAAATTCTTAATCCTTATCCGCACAACTCTACTACTAAGAAGTATTTGTGAGTGGACCCCTTCTAAAATTATATGATTTTATGGTTTAATTGCATAAATGAATTGCATGCCTTACGAGTTATGAACTGATTTTATGTTTAGCATGTTTACTGAATATGTTGACTTTCGCCTCATGTTTTTGGTGAGAAATTAATTGTCCGCCTATATTGAGCTATATTTTAATATATTGTATTTTCTATATAAACCATGAACTGGTAAACTATCTGATGGATGATGATAGGATACTAGAACGTGTTTTCAAAACCACTCTTTATAGTATAAATGATGGATAACTTCATACAATGAAGTGGTTATTTTTTAGAGGCGTAACTATTTGTGCATACCTAGTGGACACTATGCCACCTGGGGCGAGGATCTGGTGTTGGCAGATAGGCTGGGAGAAATAATCCCTAGTTACGGGCTGAGGGACACGGAGCAGGCATTGGGCCGGGACTTAGTAATATCTGGCTACGGTGGCAGAGACCACGGTGCTGGCATAGGGCTGGGAGATATATTTATTTCAGTGATCTTACTAGTAGTACATCACGCTACGAGACAATTTATGAGAATTTTGATATTTTGTGTGTCACGATATATCTCTTGAGATATTTCTTTTTTGACATGCTAGGATTTTCATTAAACATATCACTTATTATGCTAGTAGTTTTCTTTATATAAACTGTGGGGGTTAGTATCTTGATAACTGTTTTATTATTATTGTATATATAAGCTTGGTCCACTCACCTTTGTTTTGCGCCCCCATTCAGGTCTTAGAAACGAGGACTACGACACAACGTACGAGGCATTCCCCTACCAGTAGCAATCTATCACTCACTTATGTGATACCTTGTAATGATCTTTCCTTTAGTGATCTTGTTTTAGAATGTGTTATGTGCACTCTAGACTTTTCCTTAAACCTTGTTTATTACTTCTAGATTCTAATGTTTATTCATGAATATTTCCTCCTAATCATTACTCTTGTAATCAATAAATGGTTTTCGTCACCCTCAGGTGTCGGCCAGCACGTGCCTATTTAGGTATTCAAAGAATATTGGGGTCGGGACATGTCACCTTGTCTCTGTTGACCTTGATGGGGTGGCTTTTGGCCATCCCTACCACGCCTATTATGGTGTTTTAGGTGCTTATTTGTTTTATAGTGTGATTCAGGCACAACAGTCGCCCTAGTAGGTCGAGCTTGATGATTCTTCATCAACAGCTAATTATGCTTTTCAGTGATAAGTAAAACAGAGATCAAATCCTAAAACTTAGTGAACTTCTGAGCTCTATCTTGTTGCTGCATGACAATATTAGTAGCAAAGAAGGTCAAATAGGTTTTCTCCAGGAGATCCTCTTCTGTCAAAGTCTCGTTACAAAACTTGAGAAGTGATCGGAATCGAAAAGCTTTAGAATTATATTCATTCACAGACTTAAAGTCTTAGAAGCACAAATGATGCCATTCATGTCTTACTTCAGGCAAAAAGATGTCCTTTTAGTGATCAAAGCGACCCAGAATACTCATGGATCCTCCTCAGCAAGGTACTCAGTTTGCAATGCGTCATGAATATGTCTTCGGATGAAGATCATGTCAATGGCTTTCTCAGCTTCACCAACTGGGTTGTCCGTTTCATCTTCAATGATGGGACGCAAATTCTTTGCAATGAGGTGGAACTTCACATCTTGGACCCACTTGAGGTAGTTCCTTCCAGAGACCTCCAAAACGGTAAAGAGTTTGTTCAAATTTGATATGTTCTTATCACAAAATAAATGGACAAGATGTGATTCGTGTAATGGAGAAAAAAATCAATCCATTCATATAGGAGTAGAACATTCAGGTTTTCAGGTTCTAATAGACATGTATTGGTTTAAATTTACATGAAAAAGCTTCAGGTTTTCATGGGTGATGTTTTTAAGGAAAACTTTAGGTTTTCAAACAAGGCATGTTTCGAGAAACTTCAGGGTTCGAAATATTTATGAACTTCAGGTCATATGTTCCTGCAGACAAACATAAAGATATATACAGACATATGCAACAATAAAATATGCAAGTAGAACTTCAGGTCTATAATGATAATTGAATTAATTATTTGGACTTCGGGCCAAATTTAAGTGTGGGTGAAAAAATTATAAAACTCATAAGGCCTAAAAATAGGCATTTAAACTCGAGGCCCAAAAACTTGGACCAAAGCCCATGGGTGGAATGAGTAAATTGGTGTCGTGAGGTTCATGCCCAAAACTGGGCTGGAATGGGCAAATTAGGCCAAATAGGTTCAGGCCCAAGGCAGCAAACAGGCTACCAAGGAGAAACTGGGCCCAAAATAGGCCCAAGCGAAGGCGCTGATCCAATACGGTATGGTGCAAATGCACCAATACACCAACTACAAGCTGGGATCGTGTGCGGCGCGAACAGATGAACCCATTGGGATGCAATCTAGTGCATCAGGGACACCATAGCCATGGGTTGGTGTTAGATTTGGGCCAAGCGTGGGTTGTAATATGCAATCCCAAAACCAAAAGTTTGGTTTTAGGTTTAGGCCGAGAGAAACCAAACCCTAATTAGAGGTGGATTTAGACCAAAAACGCCCTAGTTGGAGCTGGGTGCACTCGTCGGGAAAGAAGACTGGCGCCGCCGCTTCAAGCGGCCGTGTTTTAGAAGATGGTTCTCGGTGCAAAGCCATGGGTTCGACGGCGAGTCAATTCCTAGTGACAAAGGGAGTACCATGAGATCGAGGGGGGAAGAAAAAAGGAAACCCATGAAATTCAAACTAGAATTTCACCCAAATTCGATGGAATTCTTCTCTAATTTCAATGATTTTGGTTCAAAAATCACAACACCATGTCTGATTTTGCCAGAAAACTGCACGGCAAGGTCATGGTCTTGCTGCAGGTAAGTTGGGTTTTCTGGGTTGGACACCATAGGCGTCAGGTTTTAGTGGAGCTTGGTGCTCCGTGGGTGGCTCAGGTCATGGGTTCAAAGAACCTTAAAAAAAAATTATTTTTTTTTTCAATTAATTCAATGCATATTTAAACAAATAATTTAATGCATGAGCAGATATTTGATGCAATTCATGGCAATATCAAATTCACATAATTCAACAATTATGAATATAATGCATACACAATTTATGTAGAATCAGGTCATGCATCATGGTGAATGTTCATGCTATCAGGGTTGCAAAAATATCGAGATAAAAACCGTTGCTTTGGAAGAACCTGATTGCGTGACGATATGGATGAACTGGTTTGATCCAGAAAACTTCCACGTCAAATTCCTAAGCGCAGCGGTAGGAGTGTGCTGATAACGTGTTGTGGCCTATATTTAACTGATAGGGGAAAGGGGCCTACGGCACAAAGAGAGAATAGAGAAAGGTATGTGTTTGTAAGGTTATGTAAAGGAATGTGTGTTATTCCCCTACGTAGTGCCTTTATTTATAGTAATAAGGGAGAGAAGAAATCATTCATCCCTAAGGAATACAAGTCCATATAGGAAAGAATAACTAGAATGAAATCTAATCTAGGATTTACACAATCACACTTAAATTAGAAGTTTTACAACGACAATCATTTTATCTCTAGAAAATTAAGAATGAATTTATTGCAACTAGAAAATTTTGTATTTGTCAGTGTTTACTTTGAGTTATTTACTTGCTAATTCCAACAGCTTAATACAAAGACATTTTATTCATCAAATTGATTTTAACTCTGAATCTTTCAACTTAATATTATGTAAACAAGTGTCTGTTTGGTTGCGTTTGTTATTTTATCAAATACTAAAACAAATGTAAAACTACCCATACATTTTTTTTGTTCTCCAATTATTTGATCCCTAGAGAATATGTATCAATGTGACAACCCTTATATTTGTTCTTGTGTATTAATGAAAAATTGTCATCTATTATGTACGGCCAACCCTAACAGTAACTGAAATAGGCGCCAACCTAGAGCCCGCACTCTAGACAGCCCCTAATTTATTTTAAATACATATATAAAATTTTACAATTTAAATTCAATAAAAGTATAAAAAATAATATCATACGCAATAATATAATTTTTCAAAAAAATAATTTTAATGTTTTTTTACCCACATGTAACTATATTTTTACTATTCCAAATCTAATTAAAATTTAAAAACCAATATACCAGTCCTTTTTCTCGATAAAGCCCCGCACTTTCTCTCTTCGTTTTCACAAAAACCATCGCTCCTCTCTCGGTCTTCACATGGTAGTGAGCATACTGATATTGATGGCAAAGACTTATTTCTACAGGTAAGAATCTTGAGTACAACTTTTACGAAAGAATTGAATCAAGCAATGGAAGTGATGAAATATCTGAGACAAATGAATTGTTGTTTCCCGAACGCATGAGTTGCTTATAGAATTTTGTTTACCATATCAGTTGCAGTTGCCTCTATAGAAAGAAGTTTTTCAAAAGTAATGTTGATCAAATCTTATCTCCGATCAATTATATCAGAAGAAATATTGAATGGGTTAACTATTTTATCAATTGAAAAATAATTGGTTGAAAATTTAAATTATGTAAACTTAATTAGTGCATTTGCGTTTAAAAACTTGAGACGTGTAATATTCAAGTAATGTTGGTGTATCTTTCTTCTTTTGATATTAATTTTTAATGATATGTAATTTAGAATTAGACTTTTTCATGTAATTAGTGAATTCTTTTTTATACATATCAATGTACAAAGGGTTAGAGGATTGATAACTCTAGGGACTCATTTTGAATGCTCACCTAGAGCCCCCAAATTCCCAAGGCTGGCTTGCATTTCTGATGAAAAAAATGTTTGGTAAGAGCTCAAAACATTTTATTCACAATATTCCATTTTACATTGCTACCACACATGTTTCGAGATTTTCATTTTAGAAAATCTTTATTGATTAAATTACCAAATTCAATGTAGATATATATTTTTTTTTTTGGACAAACGATATTATCTACACTAAGGGGAGGGGGCAGTCTTAGCCTCATAATGGGCTAGTAATAATGTGGTTCAAATTCGCCTTTGGTGATAATGGAACCTAAGATCTCTCATTTACAAGTGAATAGGAATACCATGAGACCGTAGTACTAAGTGACAATTCAAAGCAGATTTTGAAAAGGAAAATTTATATTTCTCGTTTTTGTTATAATTAACTTTGTGTTATTGTGTAAACCCTTGATAGATTTGGTTTAGGATTCCTATATAATCTAGTGATTCTTTCTTATTAGGTTTTGTATTACTTGGAGAGCAAATATCTATTTCCTCATGCTTTACTAAAATAAAGGTTTGGATGCAAATTTCTTCCTTCTTATTCTTAGACGAAAATGCACTGCAAAAATAATTAACACCTTAGGTTAAGGGCAAGAGCCTCACACACCCACGATGAATGGGATGTGCTTTGGCTAAAGAACCTCTGATGCCAAAGTTAGAATTTTGAGGAAAAAGTATTTGGAGAATTTAGAGAATTTTGCAAGAAGATTCAACTTAGGTTTTAGAGAAAATGAGGGGCTATATATATGGGTATGGTCGGCCCTATTAGGAGAATGGAGACCGGCCATATGAAGTGTTTTTTGGTGTTAATTGTAATCAATTAGCTAATCAATAAATTAATTGAGTAATAAATCAATTAATTAGCTAATTAATATAATTTGGGAGCTACCTTGTGAGGAAGATTTGATGAGGATGGATGAAATAGGTTTTGAATAAATACATATTTTGATCACTTTTGACCTTAATTGAGCCATGATTGTCCATTGCTGGAGCGTAGAAGCTTCGGTGTGCCTCGAGGGTAATTTTGTCATTTTTAACCTAGAATCCACGTGTTGCCTCATTGGAGTTGAGTAACTCAGAAGAGTGTAGAAACTACTCTTTTTATCATAGAATCCGGAAGGAATAAGTGGTTGTAGCTTTGAAGAAGATGAAGCATAGAAAAGCAGTAGGCCCAGACGATATACCAATCGAAGTGTGGAAAGTTTTGGGAGAGACAGGTATAACATGGCTCACTAACCTTTTCAATAGGATTTTGAAAACGAAGAAGATGCCAAATGAATAGCGAATGAGCACTTTGGTGCCTATCTACAAGAATAAGGGCGATGTACAAAATTGCA
Organism: Malus sylvestris; assembly: GCF_916048215.2. NCBI lineage: Eukaryota > Viridiplantae > Streptophyta > Magnoliopsida > Rosales > Rosaceae > Malus > Malus sylvestris. The sequence goes on from NC_062273.1 coordinate 240,199, forward strand.
TGAACTATAGGGGTATTAAGCTAAGGAGTCATACAATGAAGCTTTGGGAGAGCGTCATTGAGCATAGATTGAGGCAAGAGACACGGGTTTCGGACAACCAATTCGGGTTCATGCCAGGGCGCTCAACCATGGAGGCAATCGATCTCTTACGAAGATTGATGGAAAGATATAGAGATGGGAAAAAGGATTTACACATGGTCTTTATAGATTTGGAAAAAACGTATGATAGGATCCCAAGAGACATTCTTTGGAGGATTTTAGAGAAGAAAGGAGTACGAGTAGCATATATCCAAGCTATACGGGATATGTATGAAGGAGCAAAGACTGCCGTAAGAACTCATGAAGGACAAACCGAAAGCTTTCCCATAACTGTAGGATTACATCAAGGCTCATCCTTAAGTCCTTACCTTTTTGCATTGGTAATGGATGAGTTAACAGGACATATTCAAGATGATATTCCTTGGTGTATGCTTTTCGCAGACGATATAGTGCTGATAGATGAAACTCAGGAAGGGGTAAATGCAAAGCTTAACCTTTGGAGAGAAGTGTTGGAATCTAAAGGTCTTCGCTTAAGCCGATCAAAGACAGAATATATGGAGTGCAAGTTCAGTGCAAATGGAGGCCAAAACGAGTTAGGGGTGAGGATCGGAGATCAAGAAATACCATAGAGCGACCGTTTTCGTTACCTAGGATCTATCTTGCAAAAGAACGGAGAATTAGATGGAGATCTCAACCATAGAATACAAGCTAGATGGATGAAGTGGAAGAGTGCATCCGGCGTGTTGTGGGACCGCCGTATGCCACTGAAGCTCAAGGGAAAATTTTATAGGACGGCAATAAGGCCGGCGATGCTGTATGGCACAGAATGTTGGGCGGTGAAGCATCAACACGTACACAAAATGGGTGTAGCGGAGATGAGGATGCTTCGTTGGATGTGTGGGCACACGAGAAAGGATAAGATTAGGAATGAGGATATCCGGGGTAAAGTAGGAGTAGCCGAAATTGAAGGAAAGATGAGAGAAAATCGGTTACGGTGGTTTGGACATGTGCAAAGAAGGCCTACTGACGCTCCGATTAGAAGATGCGACTATGGGACAGAGGTTCAGGGCCGAAGGGGTAGAGGAAGACCTAGGAAAACTTTGAGAGAGACCCTAAGAAAAGACTTAGAGTATTTGGATCTAACGGAGGACATGACACAGGATAGAACACAATGGCGTTCTAAGATTCATATAGCCGATCCTACTCAGTGACTTGGATTTTCCAAGTCTCCAACCGAGAAGTTGTCCTCGCTCGGGAAATTAAGGGAACACTACCTCAACCTACATGCTCCACTCACAAAGCTTCAACATACAAGCTTCAACAAAAGAAAATTCAAAGAACTTAGCGAAGAAGGCTTTGGTGATTTAACACAATACGTTGAAATGAAGGAAAGCTTATTTATTGATATCCCCGATAAGTTACAAATATGTACATATACTTGAGTCAAAATAAACAAACAAGAGGGAGCCTTCACAAAGGTTGCTTAGGAGAAGTCTCAGCAGTCGGTAGAGCCCCAGAAAGAGAAGGCACCGGAGGGGGATCATTCGGAGCCTCAGTACTGGACAGAACCCTAGAAAGAGGAGGCATCAGAGGTTGATCATTTGGAGCTTCATTACGCGGTACAGCCCTAGAAGACGAAGGCAATAAATTCCTTTCGAACAAACCCACAAATCTCTGATGATCAAGTAAAACCTGACCATCAGATTCCTTCATCTGGTCAAGCTTCATCTTCATGTTTGTAGCATAGTCATGTGCGAGCCGGTGCAACTGTTTATTCTCATGCTTGAGCCCTCTAATCTCCTGTTTAAGACTCATCACTTCAGCAGCCAATGATTCAACTTGGCGGGTTCGAGCAAATAGGCGTTGGGCCATATTAGACACAGAACCTGCACACTGAACACTAAGAGCCAGAGAATCCTTAACAGCCAACTCATCAGACCGTTTGGAAAGTAGTCTGTTATCTTTGGGAGTGAGAAGGTTCCTGGCCACTACCGCAGCGGTCATATCATTCTTCATCACGGAATCCCCAACGGTAAGAGGACCAGTAGGGGAGACGAAGGATGGGCGCCATATGTTGTCTGGAGAAGGCGGGGCTGCCTCTTCAACAAGGTTCAAGTCAAAACGACGGTCGGAGGGGCCAGACATTTTCAAAGGTGTTGAAGAGAGAAGAGGTCGGACAAATCAAGATCTTAGAAGTGCAAGAATGGAGCTTCTACTGGTGGATATTCAAGTGTGCTTTGGAACTTAATGTTAGCCCCTATAAAAATCTGCACTCGACGAAGCTTCAGAAATCGAAGAGGCGCCTGCTCAGAAATCAAAGAGGCGTTTGCTTTCTCAAAAGCTGGGCGGCTCAGAGACCACGAGGGTCGATCTCAGAAATCGAAGAGGCGTTTGCTTTCTCAAAAGCTGGGCTGCTCAAAGACCACGAGGGCCGATCTCAGAAATCGAAGAGGTTTGCTTTCTCAAAAGCTGGGCTGCTCAGAGACCACGAGGGCCGATCTCAGAAATCGAAGAGGCACCTACTTTTCTAGCCTTGTCAGCACCTGTCACACGCACTCAGCTTTGCGGAAATTATGGGCATTCTGTCGAAGATTTCTGGCGAAGTAGAAAGCACATAAATCGTACTGTTCAATCACCAACTTCCCACACGCAACAGTAGCTCATGGGTACCACATATAACTTTGCCAAAGTTCTCTGACAAAGTTGAGACTACTTTTCCAGCCTTGTCAGCACCTGTCACACGCACACTCAGCTTTGCGGAAATTATGGGCATTCTGTCGAAGATTTCTGGCGAAGTAGAAAGCACATGAATCGTACTGTTCAATCACCCACTTCCCACACGCAACAGTAGCTCATGGGTATCACATATAACTTTGCCAAAGTTCTCTAACAAAGTTGAGACACGTGAAGCTTGCAGCTCTCACTACATCGCTTTGACCAAGAAGGGTAAAAGAATAGCAAAGAAACAACACTAACAAAGTTTAGACACATAAATTTTGAAGGCCTAGCTACCATATTATTACCCACAAGGGTAAAGGAACAGTACCACTGCTGGATAATTGGAAAGTCCCGGTGTGTCAACCTCTGTGCTTCCTGGCAAGGTAGACTAGCAAACATGCCCAACCTTTACTCACATTCGAGAAAACACCCCCAACAAGATTGCTTGCTCCAAAATCGAAGAGGCACCGCCCTCCGAATCTCGAGAGCCAGACTCCTAACATGATTACTTTCTCAAAAATCGAAGAGAGGGTAAAGGAACAGTACCACTGCTGGATAATTGGAAAGTCTCTGTGTGTCAACCTCTGTGCTTCGTGGCAAGGTAGACTAGTAAACATGCCCAACCTTTACTCACATTCGAGAAAACACTCCCAACAAGATTGCTTGCTCCAAAATCGAAGAGGCACCGCCCTCCGAATCTCGAGAGCCAGACTCCCAACATGATTACTTTCTCAAAAATCGAAGACACCGCTCTCTGAATCTCGAGAGCCAGACCCCCAGCAGGATTGCTTTCTCAAAAATCGAAGAGGCATCGTTCTCCGAATCTCGAGAGCCAGATCCCCGACAGGATTGCTTGTTCGAAAACCGAAGAGGCACCACTTTCCCAACTTCAAGAGCCGGATCTCCTTGGATAAAGCTTGTCTGTAATCTTCACACGCAACATCAGCTTTCCAGATACCACAGACCACTTTTTCAAAGTGCTCTGACAGAGTTAAAACTTGTGAAGCTGGCAGCTCCCACTACCGTGCTATGACCAAGCAGGGTAAAGGAATAGCATTATTACTTGATGTTAGGGAGACTCCTATATATGTCGACCTTCATCCCCAACGGACAGGCAGACCTGCAAAAATGCTCAACCCTTCCTCTTATCTGAGAGGGCACTCCCAACGAAGCCTTTCAAAATATTCAGCTTTCTTTCCCCCCGATAATACCTCTGTAAACAAGCTATACTAGAGCAAGAATATCTCATATCATCAGGGTTAAAAGCAAGAGTATCCCATATCATGCTTTTTCCTTGTCTTTTCCTTTGGCCTTGTTCTTACCTGCAAGACAAGGAGAAAGAGAGCAATCAGTCAGCACTTGGAATCAAGCTTCCAGCCAGGAACTGACTGCCTGGAACCCCTTACCTGATTACTTACCTGGCATTGCTCTCGAGTACTCATCTTCAACATCTTATGCTTCTAGGAAAGATACCGCATCTGCCTGAGGAACAGATAGGGCAAGTGAGAAGGATACAAGGAAGCATGTGGAGACAAGCGTAACAGCACACGTGCCGATACATCCACTACTCTGTCAAAAGCAAAAGTATCCCATATCAGCAGGGTCGAACGTACTCTAGATTTGATGGACTTGTTTTGACCCTCAAATTCTTCAGTCGGCCTTATACTCTGGAGGAAACCAGAAAACCCTCCAGCCCAGTTCAAGAATAAGCCTGTGGAAAGTTACTTCTTCAAAAGCAAAAGTATCCCATATCATCTCTTCTCATTTTTCTTCTCTTTATCCTTCATGCTGCCTGCAAGATAGGGAGAATGTGAACAATCAGTCGGAGCTCTGATTGCTTACCTTGTCTGTTACCTCTTTCAGCAGATCCCCTAGCTCGGCGACTTGGGGGACTCCTACTACATGGTTTGTATCGCGCTTGACCAAGCCTGAAACTACAAGTAAGCTTCAAGTGACATTGATACATTACCTTGTGCATCTCCACCAGTTACAGATACCACCCCTGGATGGAGGAAGAGTACTTCCAGAGAAGATGCCACATCTACCTATGAGACAGATAAGGAAAGTTAAGACGATACCACACTCCGGTACTTAGAAGTTTCGTGGTTACGAGATCATTCTCCCACAATATTTCCTAATGTCATTTGTACTAAATCATTCACTTGTACTCCCTAAAGGAGAGCTTGAACCTATGTACTTGTGTAAACCCTTCACAATTAATGAGAACTCCTCTATTCCGTGGACGTAGCCAATCTGGGTGAACCACGTACATCTTATGTTTGTTTTCCTATCTCTATCCATTTATATACTTATCCACACTAATGACCGGAGCAATCTAGCAAAGATCACAAAAAGTGACCGTTTTCGCTACCTAGGATCTATCTTGCAAGAGAACGGAGAATTAGATGGAGATCTCAACCATAGAATGCTGGATGGATGAAGTGTAAGAGTGTATCCGGCGTGTTGGGTGACCGTCGTAGGCCACTGAAGCTCAAGGGAAAATTTTATAGGACGGCAATAAGGCCAGCGATGTTGTATGGCACAGAATGTTCGGCGGTGAAGCATCAACACGTACACAAAATGGGTGTAGCGGAGATGAGGATGCTTCGTGGGATGTATGGGCACACGAGAAAGGATAAGATTGGGAATGAGGATATCCGAGGTAAAGGAGGAGTAGCCAAAATTGAAGGAAATATGAGAGAAAATCGGTTCCCGTGGTTTGGACATGTGCAAAGAAGGCCTACTGACGCTCCGGTTCGAAAATGTGACTATGGGACAGAGGTTCAGGGCCAAAGGGGTAGAGGAAGACCTAGGAAAACTTTGGAAGAGACCCTAAGAAAAGACTTGAGTACTTGGATCTAACGGAGGACATGACACAAAACCGAGCGCAATGGCGTTCTAGGATTCATATAGCCAACCCCACTTAGTGGGAAAAGGCTTTGTTGTTGTTGTTGTATTTTTTGTTCCACAAAAGGCACTGGCATAAAGAAAATACATCTACAATTTTCCTAAGCCATATTTTCTCTTTTTTCTCTCTTTGTTGCCGCACATTTCTCTCCCTTCAGTAAAATAGGCTACAACACATTACCAAACACACTTCTAATGTTGTGCTAAGGAATTTGAAGAGTATTTTTTGCTACAAACCAGTTTACAATCCTCATCACGCAATCCAGATTCTTCTGAATACAATCTAAATTGTAGACAGTTTTTTAGCCTTCATTGCATGAAACATTCAATGTGATGCATGAACCCCAAATCTTCTGGGTTTCATGTGACGACCCGTCCTTAATTTTCTATGTAATTTCTTCCCGAGTATGTGAAATGTCTATTATGCCCTTATTGTCAAGTGACATGGATGTGTTTATTTCTCTCTTAATTTATTTCCTAACTTCCGTAAATAATTTGTACACATTGTTACGAGTGTACGAGAATTGTTACCAGTGCAGAAACACTATTACAGATAGGTTTCGATTTCCTTTACTGTAGAAAATCCGAAACCCTATCCCTTGTATTCTTTAAATCTACCCATGCCCTCTCCCCTTTTTCTTCACTCACCAATCAGTTCCCTCAAAACACTCACCAATCCCATTTTTTCCCTCTACATGACACCCAATTAGAAATCAGAAAAATGAGACTATTTATCTCTTCATTCTCTCTCTCTCTCTCTCTCTCTCTCTCTCTCTCTCTCTTTCTCTCTCTCTCTCCTGTATACTCACTCCCTCTGTAACCACGATAAACGAGCATCAAATCTCACAGATCGAGCTTGTAAACCACCCCCACTGTGTTCATCTCATCTTCACGAGCACAACCATACCAACCAAACCAAGAATGGATGAGTTTTCGACATCGAACTCGGAATGTCTGAACTCAGTGATTTAAGTTCAACATGTTTTCGACCGAGTTACAAGTTTCTAGGACTTGGGAAGGCTTCGACACAACTCTCTAAGGGTCCTAGACTAGTTTTGGAGGAATGTTAACATGAAACAACCCAGTTTCGAGAAGTCTCACTTTTGGCCGGATCTTGCAAGGCATTTTCCGACCACCTCTGTCCACTTTTGGACTCCAAAAAGGTATAATGCGATTCTACTCTTCATAAACTTCAAATCCATATAAAGTAGGTCAAAAATGGTTGAGAAATGAAGAAGTTATGCAAGTTTGAAATTTTTCCAGAAAACCGACGAGATTCAAATTGCTGACGGCAGCGGACGACAGAGCTCGCTGGAGAAGATAGGGAATATTTCGTCAAAGTTGACGGAATATTCTAACGGCGTCAGGTAACGCAATTAACCTCTGTTAAGCTTTTAACGAAATATTCCTAATGGCGTCAGTCACAAGGACGGCACGTGCTTGCGTGTGGTAGGGCGTCTGGTCGTGCCTTGGTCGGTGCGTGAAGGCACGTGCGGTGTCCAAAAATTTATCTGAAAATTTATGTAGGTCCGTGACGTCGAGTAGATCGATTTCATGCATTTAAACCCTAGGTTTGAGCAAACTATGAGAGTTTTATTTAAGTTACTGTATATATGCTTTAATTAATTCTATTATAGTTATTTCACATATAGGGGAAACGTATCCCGAGGACTTATGAGGCCAAGCTAGGCTCGGGGGTTACGACCCGACGACGTACTTGTGAGTGGGTAGTTTACTTATATATATATATATATATATGAATTATAGTTTCCACAAATGCATTTAAATGATTTACGCCTATTATGCCATAGTTTTAGTTTAGTTTGGTAAATGTTACTTTGTGATTGGAATTATAAAATGGCTATGACATATTCATATGCATTTTAACTGCTTGTATATATAGTATTGTGGTAGAATACTAAAATTATTCTTCAGGATGCGCAAGTGAATTCATGTGAGTTTAGTATATTGATTGAATTGTATGGCATGCATATATTCATATAGTTAGCTCATCATTATTACACTCAGGTGCTAGTGCTCCCGCTCGAGGCCAGGGCCAGCCTTCATGTGTATGTTCACCTCCTAGCACCGCATGCTCGTCTTGGATCCAAGTAGGTGTTAGCCTGTCATTTAGACTGCAATAGGCAGTTCCGACTTGTAGGTGACTGCGCCTAGTGCAAGCTTCACGTGATTATAGCACTAGAGCGTTTATTATTACACCTAGCCTATCGTACAGGTCACATTAGGTGACTCCGACTTGTGTGATAGTATAAATTGATGAGCCATAGGTGCAGTTGTACCAGTCATGTTAGGTGACTCCGACTTGCGTGCTATGATATTGTCAAGTACATGCCTATATTTCCATTATTGATGAATTGTTCTTGTTGTGGCATATCTCTAATATACATTGTTGGCATACATTAATCTTTATACATATACATGGTATGATTTTAAGGAAACTATACTTGTTTTACTGCGAGGGGTTAGTATATTCGAAAATAAAGGTTTTCTTTCAATCGTTGTTTTGCTGACCCACTCAACTTTGTTTTTCGCCCCTCCAGGACCTAGATAGCTGCACTCTTTGTGGCGTTCGAGGAACCTTTGACAGTTATGACTTATCCTCATTTTAGACGTATAAACTTATCCATTGTTGTGTAATAAGTGTAGTTTAGCTACTTTGACTAATCTACTGTAGTCTTATTGTTGATTATGCTCTAAATAATTGTAGTAAGTTCTCCCCGCGACTGCGCACTCTTTCACTATTTAATTTTAATTAGTTCTAGTTTAGTTTAATTTATTCACTTTTCTTTTCTTTTCTTTTCTTTTCTTTTTTTCACATCGCTTACCCTTATGGTTACGTCATCTCACGTTGACGGCCAACATGCTTCGATCTTCATCGGTCAGGGTGTGTTATTTCAAATTTAGAATCTACTTAAATTCACATTATTTTATATAGGATTTATATCACAAATGGTCTATAAAATTGAAAATCATTCAATGTAGTCCTTGAAAAAATATGTCATAAATCAATGTGGTCATTCCTTCACAATTTTGTAAAAAAATATGTTATGTGCTGATGTGATAAATGAGGCCCACATGATTTAACAGTTTTCATCAAATGGTTCCTAAAATCAACTCACACGGTCAAGATGGCTCCTGAGATTGAAAATCGATCAATGTAGTCCCTAAAAATAGTTATCACAAATTAATGTGGTCATTCCGTCACAATTCTGTCAAAAAATTTGTTATGTGCTGATATGGGGTTAATAATTAATTTAAAAAGTTGTTAAAAAACTTTTTTGCACAGTGAGATTATTTCAAGACAAAGATTGTCGTTTTTCGCGTCACCAGGAGAACGCCTAACAGGCTCTCCAAGAATAAGGTTGTGAGGTTTTCGATTGCCCAAATGTTGTCGTTGGAGTCACAAAGTTGTCACTAATCCAACCCGTCGGGAAAGGTGGTCTCGATCCTGGTCCAATTTGATAAAGGGTGCAAGGATGGGTGTCTTGATAATTTTCCTTTTCAAAGAAGAGACAACAATGAAGGTAGAAGAGTATAGGGTGGGATCAGAGGTGATTGTGGGACCGAATTTCTGGGTTAATAACTTTTTTAAATAATTATTAAATTAGTAGCCCTATTTCTAATTCTTTTTTATTTAGTTTGACTTGTGGGTCTATTTATATGTCACAACAGCACATAACAAACTTTTTTACAGAATTATGACGGAATGACCATGTTGATTTGAGACATCTATTTTAGGACTACATTAATCAATTTTCAATTTCAAGGATAATATTGATGGCGTGGGTCAAGTTCAGAGACCATTTATGATAATAGAAAAAAAAAGACTTGTGGACCCATTTATGTGCCACATCAGCGTATAACATAATTTTCGACAGGATTATGACAGAATGATCACATTGATTTGCGACACCTATTTCAGATACTACATTTATCAATTTTCAATTTCAGGGACCATCTTAATGGTGTGGGTCAATTTCAGGGACCATTTGTGATATAAACCATGTTATATATTTTATTGTGGAGATGATGATTGTCTGAGAACTAAGAAAAATAAGCAAAAAGATTAGGTTTTTTTACCGTAACTCGAGTGAGCCACAACTCAAAGTCATTTGAGTCGCACTCGCCTAGAACCCCCGAATGTAGATGTTTTCACGTCGTCCCCTGTCCTAGGACGTAGGCCACTGTTTGAGCTTCGCCTATAGTCGAACCCAATTCCTTGGTTCACCGATTTCTTGTGACACCTTGTCACTCTGATAACCTGTAGTCATCCTCGACGAATGTGGCCTAGATTTCCCGTCAAAATCTCACCTAACTTTTGAAGATTCAACTTCGAATCTTCTAGGTTTTGGACCCCCAATGTTGAGAAACCCTTCTCTGTCGCAATTTTAGGGATCTGGTCAAACCCCATGGCTCGCCCCAACCACCTCAAATCGAGATCACAGCCGCCCGTGGCATCAGTGGTGACTCATGCCGCTCCTCCTCTCGCGGTGGTTGTGGCCCGAGTGCTGCCATTCCTTGCGGCATGGCATGGAATGGTAGTAAGCAGTAGTTACCGATGTAATCGATATAACCTTGCAATATAGGCAGCTGAATCCGGTGGTGGTGCCGCCGTTCCGGTGTTTTTACTAGACGATCTTCGTGTTTCCACCATTATTGAATTGAAGAAGAAATTGGGGAAGGAAGTTTTGTGTTTATGGTTTTGCATTTTCTCAATTGAATGAACAATCGGGAGTGTTTTTCAAGAACTCTCGATGAAAACACTAATTTGTGGAAGGAGATCTTCACCTCGGATTGAATTAATGAAACCTATACACACAAAGAAAAAGGACAAACGGAGTTAGACTAACACCGGTGTGGTGTTAGTCAAAAGGCTTCCGATGTCTAAGTCAAAAAGATTGTAGGAGGTAATAAGAGTGTGGTGAGAATTCTTGGTTACCGGGATAAAATGGTTGGCCTTGGCTATCTATCGAGAACTGAGGAGTTAATCGGAGTTAATTGTAGCATCCATGGTCGTTGAACCTATTAGCAGAGTGTTACTTAGTCTGCACACTTATGGAGGAATATTTCTCTAAGATTCATGGAATATGCTTCAAAGAGTCTTGCACTACTAAGAGATTGATAGGCAAGCACATTCCATATCAGAGTAATCTGCATAGGTTGCGTGGCAATCCACTTGGACATTTGGTGATAAATTGGGCCCAGGGCCAGTTGATTGTGGGCTTTTAGGACCTTCGTAGAGAATGTTAGCCCGTTAAGGTTTGAGTAACGGTTTGCGTATTTTGTCAAAGACAGAGTAATATTTGATAAGTTGTACTCATGGCATGCCCACGGTTTGTGTATTTTGTTAAGGACAAGTAGTCATATTTGATAACTCGTATTCATGGCGTGTTCATTGCTGAGAATATTTTATGTTCCCACAAACAATGACTATGAATTTACTTTGCTATTATATAGTCTTTATGAAGTTTCTTAGAGATGACTTTTTAAGATATGGCTTTTTAAAATACAATTTTAATAGTTTCTCAGCTTCTCTTGGAGATGCTTTTTAGTCAGATATAATTGGGGCGGTTAGGTGCTATAGGATTTTGTATTTAGAGAGGAAGAGAGAGTTGGGTAGGTTAGCCTATAATATTGACTGCATAAAAAAAAAGATACCAACCCAAAAAGAAAAGGAAGAGTCAATATTTTAATTAATTAAACAAAGATACCAACCCAAGGAAAAGAAAGAAATAGTGAGTATTTTAATTAATTAAACATGAATGAATCAAAAGGCCACATTAAATTCTTAATCAGCAACTTATATAATAATGGATCGAATTCCCTTATCTAAATCCAACTATATTATACTATATCCAAAGTTTGCTTTTTTATATTGGTTTCCCTCTCTCAACTCGACTGAATGAGATCGATATGAGTGGATTTGTCACCCCATATCTGTCTGAATGAGAGCCAACTCTCTGAGTCCATGAAACAAACGGTTATAATTTAGAAAGATGGCAAAAGCTGATGATGATCGAGCTACATTTTCATAAGTAATTAAGAATAACTAATAGTCTAGTAGTAGGTGATGCTGATGCAGATCCTACTTGCCTAATCATACGAAAGAATAATATCAAGGTTTTAGATTGATCATATGGCGTCCAGCATGTGAATTCTCAAATCTTGAGTTTTACATTGCAAAATTACACATTTGTGATATATATATATATATATATTAGGTTGAATTTAGTGGAAGGGAGACGAACAAGGTGGCACACATGCTAGCATGTATGAGCTTGAGTTATGGTAACATTGTGACTTGATTTGAGAAACCCCCTGATGTAATCTTTTTTTATCTTCTCTCTCTGAGGATAGCAATTCCTAATTAATTATGTTGGTGCAGGACACTCTTTTTCCCTTCGACCGGTTTAAAAACCCTGACAAGGTTTTTTATCAAGACTCTGTTTGCACCATATCCTCATTAATGTATGTATTTCATTTGTTATTAATAAATATCGTACTTTTTCTTAAAAAAATATCTATTTAGTAAGTTTCCCATATGAAAACTACGTACTCTAATAATTATAACCAATGTTCTAAAAAACAGCCTAGGCGCTGAGCGATGGTGACCCGAGGTGTTTTCTTGCAAATCAGTTGGAAAAATCGGCTAGGCTCTAGGCGGTTTTTTTTTTTTTAAATTAAAAAAAAATTCCTATGTACATTACTATATTTCCTTATTTTCCTCCATTTTATGTGGTTTTAAATTGTGAACATATTGTACATATGTCATCCTACAATACTCATCACTATGGTTATATGGCATATATGTTTAATGTGTTTTTAAATTTTAGACCGATTTGATACTCTTTTTGTATTTTATCATTCTTTTATTATCTTATTCATGGATTTCATACAAGTATAATTTTTTGTAAGTGTGAATATGCATTTATTTACAAGATATACAGTCTAAACGTTAAGTGACAACCTACCATCCGACTAGTGCCTAACGTTTTTTAGAATCATAATTATAACCAACTTGACTATGCACGAACAACTAAAATTGTTGGTCATAGAGAGAGAGAGAGAGAGAGAGAGAGAGAGAGAGAGAGAGAGAATGTCGTCACAAAATGTCGGTTAAATGGAGGGAGATTGTGTAGGGTTTGCTTCGCAGTTTCGTGTACAAAAGTCAATAGTTGTGTGTGTACGTGTGTGTGTGTGTGTGTGTGTGAGAGAGAGAGAGAGAGAGAGAGAGAGAGAGAGTGGCAAACGCAAAACTAGCTTGCTGCACTTTCTCAAGCCTTGTATTCCAATCCAATATATTCGAGGAAATGAGTATTCCCTCCTACTACTAGTAATAATAATATTGCACCGCCAATTATATTGCTTTTAATGTGGTAATAATGTGGTATGGCATGGTTTGGTGGGTCCACGCCTACGCGTTTCCCTTGAACATTTCTTCTTCTTCGTGTTTGGGTTTTATTTAATTATTATTAAAAGGATTTTTTTTCTTGAGAAGATTATTAAAGTGGTTTAATCTGCTGGGATTACTTCCATATTTTACGTCTTTTTACGATTTTTCTAAGGGAATTTTAACAAAAAGCATCCGATCCTGTTCACTTTAACGAAAAACCATATTTTTACACTAAAAAGTCAATCATTGTACTATTCATTTTACCCTTTATTTTGTCCTTATCATTAAAACTCAAAGTTTTCAAACCATTTTCATTAGTTTTCCCTTTTTCTAATCTGATTTAGTACAATTTGGGTTTTTGGGAAGGTAATAACTAATGACTCGATGAGGTGGCAGAGGAAGAAACTCAGGCTAAACAGTAAATAGAAACTGTGGGATGTCAATTACGGAATTAATTACTTTTACTTAATTAGGGGAATTGGTTATGATAAAATAAAAGAATTGTTATTAGCACTCTAAAAATCTTATTCTACACTTCATATTTTCTATATTATGAGAGAAAAATACACTTATAAAAATGTAAAATGAAATTTTTAAAATGCCAATTACACCTCATTAAAATAAAAATATATACAGCTCAACTTGTGGAAAATTTCAACAATAGAGAATGTCAACACGTGGTGTGGGATGGATTTCGTTGGCCCCTGGCCTATCGTAACAGCATTCTAATATAAAGCCCACTAAGTCTTTTTTAAATGATTAAAAAAGCCTTTAAATGTATGTTTTGTGGTTGAAATAGCATTTGGGCGTTTTAAGTACTGGCTTGCATTTTCACGGAAATTTGTTTTAAAAATACTTTTATTAAAAATGTTTCAATTATTTTAAAAACACTTCTAAACAAATATATAACTTCATAATAGTATAGGTAGTGATCGTCCTTGATTAATTTATTGTCAATTGTAGTGGTAATTACTAATAGAGATAATTAAGAAGTCCTTATTTAATGGAATTGGATCCTCTCCGAGGCAAACCCTCGGGATCCACTAACACGGGCATTTGGATCGAAATCTAACAGTTACAATTATTATAACTTTTAGAATAATCTTCTGTTTGTAGTCATTGGATTTCGATCCAACAACCCGTGTTAGAGGATTCCGAGAATCACGAAGGTTTGCCTGGAGAGGATCCAATTCCTTATTTAATGACGTAATTGATTTTAGGCCAGTAATAAGTTGGGGCCTGGGGGGCATTTTCGATGCAAGTGCTTATTTTGATACATGTACATGATACACCCCAGAAAACGAGGTGATGTTTGGTGTTGCAAAGCCAGCTGATTTTCTCGATCGACGCCCTTAATCTTTACTTTTTTTTCTTTTTTACATTTTATATTTACCAACAGATTTTGTGGCTGAATATTAATTTTCTTTATAATGTCATAATCACATGCTCCTCATTATTTGATTTATACTGTTTAAGTATTTGGTTTAAAAATTCGCCACATATAATAGATTATGTGAAAGAAAGTCTTGCATTGATGATGGATCAAACTTGCAATGACTTATAAGAAGTTAAACTACTTCTCATATTGTCAATTGATTTTAAGAATGAACCTCAATTTTTTTTATAGTACCAGAGCGAGCACAGGTTACCTAGTCACCAGACTTGCTCCACGTCACTCAATACATTACTCAATTTGTGTTGTCCACTTATTTGGTTTAAAAATTCATCAAACGTGAAGGGACATGTGCGAATGTAAAAAACACTCTAACGTTAATGAGGCACCACACGTTGCACATGAGATTTAAGCCAATGTTTTTCTGACTCTGAGACTTTTAAGCCATATTTGATAAAAATGAGTTTTGAGGCACTTGTCTCTGTTAATTAAGTTATGTCAACCATCCTTTGTTTTGTTGGAGAAATTTTTCCATGTGACTGGAACACACACCTCAACACCAATAATCTATGGACACATATATTCTTATAGCATAATGATTTAATACATTTAAATTTTATTAAAAAAATCAAAATAAACAAACATGCACTGTTCCCAATAGTCTCAGTCTCCCAAAAGGCCCCCATCTCCTCCCGACTCTTCTCCTCCCCCCCCCCCCCCATTGTTACAAGAAAAATCTTAAACGGAGGTCGGTGACGACAAAATCTTAAATCACCCATCTCCATCCTCTCCTGTGATTTCACCCGGGACACCATTTTTCTCAAATGTTTCCGATTCCATGCCTAATGCCTTGGCTTTTTATTGCTGCGCTCCCACCCCTCCCTCATCCCCTTTCGAAATTTCAATACCCTTTTGAAATTGTAAAACCAAATGGTGTATCTGGTGTTGTTTTAAATAAAAGAAATACCGCTTTTCAATGATATGTGTATTTCATCTCAAACAAAGGTATATATACAACCCTATACAAATATGGGAAAGAATAAGGGAAAAATAATTACATCCTAACTAGGAAACCAAATATGGTAGGAATCCCACAATTATCTAGCTTTTCTTTAATAAAGAACCGGTCAACCTCTACATGCTTGGTCCTATCATGCTGCATGGGATTATAAGCAATATCACGAGCAGCTTTATTGTCACAAAATAACTTCATCGCTGACCATGTTTGACCCCCATATCTTGTAACAGAAACTTAAGCCACAAAAGTTCACAAATACCGAGTGCCATGCCTCTAAATTCGACTTCTGCACTTGACCTTGATATTGCTTCTCCACATTACTAGATTTCCCTCAACGAAGGTGAAATACCCAGATGTCAAGCGCCTATCATCCGTTGATCCTGCCCAATCAGCATCCGTATAGCACTCAATTCTGAAATGCCCATATTTCTGAAATAAAATTCCTTTACCAGGGCTTCCTTTCAAGTAACTTAATATCCTCATAAGTTCATAACTGCACTCATGTGTTATTCTCCTGGATTATGCATATATTGACTAATCACACTTAAGGCATGAGCAAGATCCGGCCTAGTGTGAGCCAAGTACATTAATCTTCCTACTAACCTTTGATACCTCCCTTTATCAACCGATACTTGGTTCTGATCGATACCCAACTTCATTCTTTCAGCCAACGAAATAAACACCAGCTTACACGCCGTCATACCGGTTTCTTCCAATAGGTCAAGAACATACTTCCTTTGTGATAGAAATATCCCGGAATTGCATCTCGACACTTCAATCCCAAGGAAATATTTCAAAGAACCAAGATCTTTCATTTCAAATTCTGTGGACAAATAATTTTTCAAGGCTGCTTGCTCAATAGGATCGTTACTAGTAACCACCATATCATCCACATATACGATGAGAGCTGTAACCTTTCTATTCTAGCTTTTCAGGAATAACGTGTAATCCCAATTACTTTGCCTATGCCTGAATGCTATCATGGACTTGGTAAATCTACCAAACCAGGCTCTCGAAGACTGTTTTAACCCATACAATGATTTCTTGAGCCTACATACCTTTTGTTTCCATATGTCCAAATCATTGCACCCTGGTGGAATGTCCATGTAAATCTCCTTAGTTAGATCTCTATAGAGGAATGCATTTTTAACATCGAACTGTTGCAAAGGCCAATGCAGGTTTGCTATTAAGGACAGTAGAACACGAACTGTATTGATCTTTGCCACTGGTGCGAACATATCAGTGTAGTCAATGCCATATTTCTGTGTATACCCATTTGCCACCAATCATGCTTTAAAGTGATCTACCGTTCCATCTGCTTTGTATTTCACTGTATAAACCCATTTGCATCCCACAGGTTTCTTTCCGGCTGGCAAGTCAGTTATTTCCCAGGTAGCATTCTTCTTCAACGATCTCAATTCCTCGTTCATTGCATCTTTCCAGCGGGAATATACTAAAGCCTCATGCACACTATTAGGAATAGATACAGTAGATAATTGATATACAAATAACTTATTTGATTCTGACAAGTGACAGGTAGACACATAATTTTTTAATGGGTATCTCACTCTTGAATCAAAGTTTGGCTCACTCACAGAATACTTGTGTTTACACTTAGGATCTGCCTCATAAGTGGGTTTGGGAATACCTCGATTAATACGCTCTGGAAAGCGACAGAGTGGATGTGCATCCAGTGTAGGAGACGATTGGTTATTAGAATTAATAGAAGATGAGTTCATACTCGGACCTGATATAACTTCGGGATAAAAATCCCATGACAAATGCTGCAATTGCTGCTCGGTTCCACTGCAAATAGTCGAACCCGTGGGCTGCTTATCCTCCTGATTTGTTTGCTGCTCCTCAGTGGGTTGCTCAATAGGCTCATGATTAGGCTGCTCAATGGGCTGATGACCAAAGCACACAAGCTGCTACCCTTCTCCAAATGTCGTGGGTTGGTCACTGCAACACATGGGCTGCTGCCCTTCTTCAGATGTCGTGTACTTCAGGCGTGATGACTGCAATGGTTGCTCTTCATGCAGCTCGTTTCTAGCCACGTGAGAGTAGTCAAAGCTCAAAACTTTACTATTATCTTGGGTCAGAACTTCACTATTTCGGTACTCCCCCTGAAGTGAGGATGCAGAGGATCCTAAAAACATTTCATTATCATGGAAAATCTCATCCTGAGTAATAAACATTTTTTTACTCGAAGGATATTAACAACGATATCCTTTCTGGGTAGTAGCATAACCCAAAAAAACACAACGAATGGCGCGAGGCTCAATTTTTTTATTCCGTTGGGGGGGATGAAGATGAACAAAAGCAACACACCTAAGACCCGTGAGGGAAGATTGGGAGTCGGTAGGCTGCTAGTCTGAGGATTGAGAGCCTGAAATGATGTATGGAAGTTGATAGTACAAGAAGGAAGACGATTAATAAGATAGGCTGCGGACGTAAGTGCCTCTCCCCAATAATGTAGAGGCAGATGTCAATGAGTGAAGCACGAACCATTTCTAACAAGTGTCTATTTTTCCATTCTGCAACCCCATTTTGTTGAATAGTATACGGGCACGTGGTCTGATGAATAATACCATGCAATTCTAGGAAGGAATAAAGCTCCATATTAACATATTCGCCCCCATTGTCACTTCTAAGAACTTGGATATTCCTGTTGTATTGCACAACAACCATTTTATGGAACCGTTGAAAGGTCGAACTAACTTCGCTTTTCGACTTTAACAAAATAACCCAAGTCATTCTGGTACAATCGTCAATAAAAGTAACAAACCAATAAGCACCACCAAGAGTAGCTATTTTCGACGGTCCTCATACATCAGAATGCATAATCATACAAAGAACAGTACTTTTATTTAAACTGTGAGGAAATGAGGTTTGATGGCTTTTAGTCATTTCACAAACATCACACTTAAACTGAGAAACATCATTCTTAACAAACAAACTAGGAAATAACTTATGCAGATAACCAAAGGAAGCATGCCCAAGGCGCTGGTGCCACATCCCGATGTCTGACACTTTATTAGTATCCCCTTGAGAATCATCAGCGAAAAGGGCTTGAGTCAGCAAGCTAGAACTACTAGTGGTCAACTCCAAGTAATAAAGTTTCCCTCTTATAATACCATAATCAATCGTCTTCCACGTCCGGATATCCTTAAAACACACAAAAGTAGGGTCAAAAAATAACCAAACAATGTAAGGCAAGGGTTATTTGAGCTACGGACAACAAATTATAATTTAGAAATGGAACCATAAGAACAGTGTCAAGTTTTATGGTATTGGAAAAGGAAACAGTGCCTTCCCCAATAACAGGGATGGCATTACCATGAGCAACATTGACCTCGGTTTGTGTGGATGTTTTTAGTGATGGCACCTATCTAGAATCATAAGTCATATGTTCAGTAGCTCCGGAATCAATTATCCATGTATTATTCATAATAGAAATAGAAGTACTTAGTGCCTTACCATCACTACCAAGCGCAACAATCATGGCAGATGCCTTGTCCGTTATCTGGTTTGAATCATTCTTGGTTTCTGCAATGGAGGCTCGAGATTTGTTGCAACGAGGATCATGGGTCTTATCCCAATTCTCAAGATATCCAATCAACTCAAAACAGCAACTCTTGGAGTGTCCTGTCATGCCACAGTATGGGCACTTACCTTGGGGACGATCCTGGCTTGTTTGACTAGGCCGAGTTTGTCCTGGCCGGTTTTGTGACCTTTCTTGGTTCGACCTAAAAGATGATCCACGAGCCTTTGCTGCCATGGCAACGGGTTCACTCTTGTTAACCTCTGTCTTCATTGCTTCTTTTCGATCGGCTTCTCGACGAACATATGCATAAGAAGCATACAGGCCAAGTGGGGGTTCCTTCCGCAGCACTTCTCCACGCACCTGATCAAACCCATCATCGAGACCACCAAGAAACACATAGACTCGTTGTCTCTCAGTGGATATTTAAAACACTTTGCTATCGTTTTCACACTCCATGGATACCTTATTAAAGTGATCCAATTCTTGGAAAATCTCAGTTAGCTCTCCGAAATAGATAGCCAAAGGTCAGGCATTCTAACGAAGACGTTATGCCTTCTGATTCAACGAATAAATTCTAGCCTCGTCATTCTTATCAAAGTAGGTTGTCTTAAGGGAGTCCCAAATTTCCTTCGATGTAGACAACCAAATGTACTGTTTCATAATCTCATGCTTCATTGAAGACAAAAGCCAACTCTTAATTTTTTGATCTTCAGATAACTAATCATCATATTTAGGATTGTCTTTGTTAGGTGCCTTGATAGACCCACGAAGATATCCCATCTTCTTCCTTCTAGCAATATGGATTTGAATGAGAGGAGCCCATAAATTATAGTTATTTTCATCCAAAACCATACCAATATTAAAGCTTTAATTCTCTAACTGCACCATAATTGGAGCAGCTAGTGGAACAATCTGAGAACCAACCCCCTTTTCTTCAGCTATCTCTCTAGCCTGCAACGTGGATGGGACCTTGGAACTTGGTACTGACTAATACAAACTGGGCAAAAAAATTAGGCAGAAAAAAACATGCAGCGTTGATGGGCTTTGGAACAATACAGATGAATTGACGAGGCAGCAACAACTTCTCTGTTGCTCGTTGCAATCAATCAGGAAACGGGTAGCAACAACTCTAAGTTGCTCGCTGCAATTGATAAGGGACACGGCAGAGGAAAAAAAAACAATTAGGGTTCGGTGTTTTCCTTTTCTAACCCGGCTCTGGTGCCAAGAAGAAAGAATATTTTTCAATGATATGTGTATTTCATCTCAAACAAAGGTATGGGAAAGAATAAGGGAAAAATAATTACATCCTAACTAGGAAACCAAATATGGTAGGAATCCCACAATTATAGGAATCCTAATACAAGTCAACAGAAATTTCGAGTTAGAGTGGTATGATGGCATTGTTTTGTATTGCATTCTAGTCAGTAAAAGTTTATGGATGAGTGGGATACTTACCATGTCCTGTGGTGAAGATTGTTTATATTAAGTAGTAATATTTTTCTGTGGAAGCATCAAACTAATTGGTGACTTGGAACTTTCTCTTTACTTGTAATTGGGAAAAAAAAAAAAGGTGTCTATAAATGTGGTTTTGGACTCAAACAGACAATTGAGGTTAATTCGTAATTACTCAAGGCCATCAACAAGGAAATTCTTTGTCATAAGACAAAAAATTGAGATTCCTTTCTTTTGATACAGTATGTATATTGAACTGGGTGGTACCGATACGTGCATCGTCGACATGAGGTGTCTGGATGATGTTTGCATCAGGAACAACAGTTTTCAAATTTATGTTTGGATCTAAACTTTTATTATCAAACATCTGAAAATTTAGTTGGATTACTCAGAATCATTTGTTATAATGATTTCGTGTTTTTTTGGGGGGTGGAGGGGGGGGGAATTGTCTTACTTCTCAAATTTTTAGCTTCAAGTTGGTTTGAATCATAGTGACTGCAGTTTCTCACTCAGGTTGGAAAACTCAGGACTTAATTTTTCTTGCAACAATACAACCCCAAAGCAACAAAAAGCCAAGGCATTAGGCATGGAATTAGAAACCTTTGTGAAAAATAGCGTCCAGGTGAAATCACATGAGACGATGGAGGTGGGTGGTTTAAGATTTTACCATCACCGACCTCTGTTTAAGATTTTTCCGGTTACAATGGGGGGAGGAGGAGAGTTGGGAAGAGATGGGGGCCTTTTGGGAGACTGAGACTATTGGGAACAGTGCATGTTTGTTTATTTTGATTTTTTTAATAAAATTCAAATGTATTAAATTGTTATACTATAAGAATACAGGTGCCCATAAGTTATTGGTGAAAAACACCATCTATCATGCTAAGGTGTGTGTTCCAGTCACATAGAAAAATTTCTCGTTTTGTTGATGATAGAAAAAAAAACAGCCAAATTCATTTAAAAAGTTGCTTAAAAGATTTAGTCAGCGAAAATGCATGGCTACTCTGAAGTATTCAGACAAATACATAAAAATAGCATATTGAATTCTATTTATACTAACAGTTGTTCCAATTTAATTCATTTTGCTTTTCTTGTATAGATTTTTACATTCTTCTTTTTTTTCTTTTTTTGCACGTTTTTTCATTCCCCTATGCATTGATTGCTTCTATAATTTTATTGAATCTAAAGCTAACATATTAACAAGAGAATATCTGTATAAAAAATTAAAATAAAACAAGGGTACATAAATCACTTCCCGTTCGATTTTAAGTTTTTGCAAGTTCAAGGCATACGGTATAGGAGAGATAGAAAAGAAATTGACAAACAAAAGAAGAAAATATATGAAGGGCTAAAGATTTCACATATATTCATTTCATCATGGTGATCGGTAGATCATGTTCTCCCTAGAATGCCAGCTACTAATAAGCTGGAAAATTCTTAGAAAATTCGTTCTTTTTGACTTATGGGGGTGAGGGGTGAGGGGTGAGGGGTATGACGTATGAGCCCCCTAGCTAGATTCGGTCTGTTCTGTTGGGTACTCGTTTTCCTGATTTGCTTTTTGTGGGGAATGCATCCATGATCTATCTATTAATTAATTAATTTCATGCTCTGCCACATTATGCATAATCATATATATATGATTATATGTACACACCACACATTAGAGATCGGGACAGATATATGGACCGATTGATATTCGTACTTAATTTACTTTTTCGAAACTGTATTTGTGTGCGAATGACACATTGATTTACATAATGTTATAAAAATCTCTGCCTAACATCTTTTAAGCCATGTCTAGACTCTTTCTAGATCCCGTCTAGGCGTTAGACGGTTTTTCACCATCCCGATTAATGTCTAAGCATTTAAAAATTAAGAAAAGGTGTCTAAACCTATTGAGGCACCAGTCTAGACCGCCTAGACACTCGCCTAGCTAGTCCAGACCCACCTAGGTTGCGATTCATTTATACAAAAAATAGATAACTTTCATTTTGCATTTTATTTTTTTGATAAATTGTAAGAGACTTGTTGAATACTTACATGAACATACATTATATGTTTGTTCCCCATATTTTCATTACGTTTCAATACTTCATAATATATATGTTATTCTCTTTTGTAGTTTATGATAAAATTATATATATATATATATATATATATATTAAGTATAAATTGACACTTATTTATACAAAATATAATATATTTACTTAAATCTGTCTAGTCCATCTAGGCCCTAGACCCCAACCAGCCGTCCGATTAGCGCCTAACATCTTTTAACCTTGGATGTACATGAGTTTAGAAGCAGTTGATGAGCTAGCTAGCCGCGTCAGTCAGTAAGCCACTAATCGAGCACCTACTAAATTAAGTACTAATTTGAATAATTCATAATTGAAGCTGATAATTAAACGTGTATATGTATATATTCATGAACGTATTGTATATGTATGTATTGTTGTAGAAAAGAAACGAATGAACGAAAAGAGGAAGAAAGATGTGAACCTTTTCCAAAGCTTTTAATAGGGAGAGACTTTTTGGATGGATCGGTTTAACTGATTGGAACATGCAATGAAATTCCAAAAGAGGTTACATTCAACTATTCATTGGAAGCTTCCGATAGAAGCCCCTTTTTTATTTGTTTAATTAAATTAATAGCCAATGTGAAAGGCTACTGGGTACGCTGGGAACGTGGGTCCCTCCAACATAGAAAGCTCCTTTTTTTTTACAATTCATTAATTTTTGTTCTTATTTCTAATTTAGCCAAAGGATAATACTTGGTTATTTAAAGTGAGAATTCACTTTTTTATTTAATCCAATAATATTCTCACACCTTTTTTATTATTTTAGAAAATAATAGCATGCTAGTAATTCTTTTTTTTTTTTGAAAAATAAGAAACACGCGATATTTTTTATTGTACCAAATTAAAAAATAAATAAGTAAAGAATAATTTAAAAAAAAACAAAATTTTAAATTAAATTTTGTAAAACAAATAATGTGAATATTGATGGTTAAATTATTACAAATTCTTATTACTGTGTTTATTAATTTTTGGTAACACATTATTTGATTAAAAAATTTGTCTCCATATTACTATCAATATATAGAATACAGTACTCACTTTGATTACTCAAGTATTATCTTCGCAAAAAACCAAATGAATTGTTATTAGCACTCCAAACTTTTTATATTAAGAAAGAAAAATACACTTGTGAGAAGTGTTGAATGAGATTTTTGAAGTGTCAATAACACTTCCCAAAATCAAAACAAACAATACATAAAATTATGGAGATAAAAATAATAAAAAATTATGTGGCTTCCTCAGCAGGTGCCTTGCGGACCACGGATCTTGATAATATGAGCTGTTTTGAAGAAGAAACCCGTCTCTTCCCTTCTCTATAAAAGCTCTTTTTTTTTCCTTTGTTCTATTTTCTTAACTGCTCTCTGACCCTTTCTTTCTTTCTTTCTTTCTTTCTTCTTCTCTGACTTGTCTCTCTCCCTCTTTCCTCTTCAATTCGATCGATCGGCTAGCTGCAGATTCATTCGTTAATTTTCTTTCTTTTCTTCGGTTTGTAGTTGAAATTAATTGTTGGATTGAGAATACTTTGTATTCTTGAGCTTAGCTGGCTTGCTAGGCAGCCCTTATATAAAAAGAGAAATTGTCGGCGTACATATACATATAACAAAAGAGGAGAGATGGATCCGTCGATTGAAGCACAAACAGAAACAGGCATGATGGTGAATAGAGGATTATCAGACGAGCTCAAGGGGTTGCCTCCGGGTTTTCGGTTTCATCCCACGGATGAAGAAATCATAACTAGCTATCTCATAAAGAAGGTCATCAACAGCAGCTTCGAAGCTGTTGCAATCGGCGAAGCTGATTTGAACAAGTGCGAACCTTGGGATTTGCCTAGTAAGTATTACTTGTCTGTCTTCCAGGGGTATTTCGTGTCGTATGTATATATATATTTTGAATTACTTGAAATAACTTAGTTTGCATATGTGGATATGTATATTCCTTGAGCAGAAGAAGCAAAGATGGGAGAGAAGGAGTGGTACTTCTTTTGCCAGAGAGACAGGAAGTATCCGACGGGGATGAGGACGAATCGTGCGACGGAATCAGGGTACTGGAAGGCCACAGGAAAGGATAAAGAGATATTCAATAAGGTTAAAAAGCAGCAACAGCAGGGCGGGAAAGGTGCAGGAGGAGGATGCCTGGTTGGGATGAAGAAGACTCTTGTGTTCTACAGAGGGAGAGCCCCTAAAGGAGAGAAGACCAACTGGGTCATGCATGAATACAGGCTTGATGGCAAAATCCCACTCTACAATAACCTCTCCAAGGCTGCAAAGGTAATTAAACTTTTAAAATCATATTCCTACCTATTTTAATACCAATTAAACATCCGTGGCCCCCTTTTGAATTTTGTTATGTTGGTTGGGAGTTTCCTTTCAAGGAGGGGTTTGGGCTTTTAGCTAGCTTTAAATTTTCTCTTCTTTTTTTTGCAAGTCATCAATATTTGAAGATCAATCGATTTTAGTTTTAGTTTTAATTTTAATCTTAATTTTGTATATATACGTTGGTGTAGGATGAATGGGTTGTGTGCAGAGTTTTCCACAAGAACATGGGGCTCAAAAGAACCCTTACCCCAACTCGGATGAACTCGTTTGGGAATATTGGGGATCACGATCTCTTGGATTGTTCTTCCCTCCCACCTCTTATGGATCCTACTCTTAATACTTCCAACATCATGACCAACAAACATTCTTCATGCTATGGAGACAATGACTTCAAGCCCGATTCCATTATCACAGCGCCACACCCATCGGATTATCATGGAATCAACACTAACAGTTACCTCAACTACGTTTCACTGGGGGGAGGCGGCGGCGGTGTTCAAGGCCTCAAGCAGAGTTGCAACTTTCAGCCGCAGCCTAACAATAACTACAACAGTTACCAAGCCAGTAGTCTCAGTAACCCTTCCAACATGTTATATCCTCCACCTCTTCATAATAATCATCAGCATCATCACCAGTTTCAAAATCGTTCTAGTTTCCCAAATTTCCAGCGAAATCAGATGATAAGCGATTCTGATTATTTTCAACAAGGGATGATGAGGGGTACTCAAGGGCAAGGGTCGGTGTTCCAAACAAGTACTATTACTAGTAGTGACCGTGATGACGATGATCAGGCCATTCTAAAAGCAATAGCTGCAGCCAACAACAACAACAACAAGAGGAAGAATAATAATGAAACATCATCGTCTGGCTTAGGAGGAGGAGGCTTAGACAGGCACTGCAAGGTCGAGCAGTTTTCGTCCAACCAGTCTATGTTTAGCCTCTCCCAAGACACCGGATTGAGCACCGACATGAACACTACCGAGATATCATCATCATTTATTTCAAAGCAAGAAATGGGCAGCACCAACAACTCATCCTATGATCAAGATCCATCTGTTGTCCCCCTTTCCGACATTGAAGGCTTGTGGGACTTTTGACATTCATTCAAAAACAAGTCGCGCCGCCTTCTGCTAATTGGGATTATTAAGGGTTTAAATTTTTTCTTTATTTTGGTAGGTAGATTAACTAGTCAGAAATTGATGTTGTTGCATACACGAATACTGTATAGTACTTTCATGGTTTCCGGGGCCATTTTAATTTTCATGATTATTGTGAAATAAACGCATGTAAATTTTCTTTTTTATTATTTAAATTTATTATTACTACGGTTACTGCAATTCTTCATGTTGTAATTTTGATTGTTAATTTGCTTTCATCCTTTTTCCTGCATTTAAATTTTTTAATTTGTGATTAATTGTGTTTGAATGGAATACACAAGGTGATTATCAATTGAACTGTTATCTTGCATCTGCCAACCCAAAAATTCGTGGCACAACTTTTTTTACATAAGCTTTTGTTGGACTCATTCAGTGATGTATTTTAATGATTCGAACCGTCTATCTTATATAATATAATTCATAGATCATTACTACAAAAAAATGGTGTCACGAATTCTCTCCCGTATATACATATATATATATATATATGTATGTATGTATACATGCAGTGTGTGTGCGTGTGTGTAAATTTAAGTAAAACAAATGCTAAATTAGTATTGGAATGCCAGTACTCCATATATAATATGTATATAAACCTGGTGCAGAAACCTAGCTCGTTGAAATATTTGAGAGAATTAGTTGAGATGAAAGAAATGGTGATTTAGATATATCCATTATGAATCACGTGAATTGTTCCCTGAATATTTGCTCATGTCATGCAGCAGATGCTCTTGGCCACGAGAAAGGTTTATTCGAATTCGTTTCGTTGAAATAATTGAATTAGCATCAGCCAGCTAACTTGTTCGTAACAATCATTGGTTTCTTGCTTCAAAAACGTACGCCATAGTAAATCTTTTGTCAAACGGAACTCAATTAGTTATTACATGTACCTTAATTAAATTACTTGGACTTCGATCTTTCTTCACACATGTTATGCTTGCTTTTTATCGTGAGCTCATCTGTCCATTTAACGTGTTTTTCAGATGTATATGTGCTCGTTGGCATGCATGTATGTTGTTGCTAAAGTGATTAATTATGTATCAAACTCATCATCTAAGTAAGTCGAGCTTAAATCTCCTATTTTTTGGAGGCATAGAAATACTAGTAGACTATAATATTTGTGGCATGTATATAAAATTGCTTTGTTAATTTGTATGCTTTGTTTAGTATTGGGAATTTTGTGCAATTAAATAGTTAATTAGAATAAAATTGGCTTGATTTGCATGTTGCATATATAACTTGCGTGTATGACGTCATGTATATGCTTCATTTCATCAGGCTAAAAGCTAACAGAAAAAAAAATATAAAGATAGGAGAAAGAGATAGTCCTAACTACTCACTCGTTATATTTTATTTAAATTAAATTTTGTAAACTAAATGATGTGTTTATTAATGATTGAGTTATAATTGAAGTGTTGATTAAGGTACTTAATTCATATTGGTGACATATTATTTGGTTTAAAATTTTGATCTACTTAGCATTACCTATGAGCTCGTTTGGATATGCTTTTAAAATAACTGAAAGCATTTTTGGTAAAAATATTTCTAGAATCAATCATTAGTAAAAATATAAGTAAATCCAGAAAAATCACTTAAAATGCTTCTTGGAATAAGCATGTAACCCAAAAACATTTTTTGTAAAAGCATTTTCAGTCATTTTAAAAGCACATCCAAACAAGTCATATATCACTTTGTTAACTTTAACTTTTCAATCCCTAACTGTTCACTTGAACACAAATGCTTTCAACAAGAGACAAAGCAGACAAGAAAAAATTAACTTGCCAATTGAACAAAACGAATTATATTAGCATTACTGAAATCACACTTTTAATATATATTAGAAACGGAAGGAGAAATGTTGATGAACGATGAATGCTTTTCATCATGAATGGTGCATGATGAAGATTACTTTTCATGTGATCGATATTTATCCAAAATTTATTTATGCAATAGAATTTGCTTTGCCGCTTTTCATCCCGGAAAAAAAACTTAACTTTTCATTCAAAGCAAAGCGTCCGTTGGATTTTGATTCTTGCAGGCAACTTAACCGCCCTTCTGTAGCTTTCTTCGCTTGTTTGCACTTTACACTTTTAGACAATGATGTGTGTCTCTGTATACACATACTATTTTTGTTAATTAATTATCTTCCACTACTGAAATAAAATATAGCAAAATTATATTGTGTTGAGCAACAAAATATTTCAAACGAAGAAACTAGCTATTTAGTTTCTAGCAGCAGCAGCGTAGGCTGATTTGTTGCATGAGAACATGGAGATGGTGGTGGCTGGCTGGCCCTCGACAACCAATCCCGCTCCCCCGCAATGACACATCTCGACTCGGAATGTCCACTAGGACTCCGAATCAAGCTGTGTTGGCCGACACCTGGAAAGTGACGAAGCCATAAAGTGTGATGTTGTGGAAAATTATGAATAAATTTAAACCTAAAAGTGCCTAATTACCAGAGTGCACTGGTGAGCGGGAATGAACCCAATTCACACGTGATGTTAGAGCATAAGCAAGTACAGAAAAGTGATATAAGAATCGTACCCTCGAAATAGTCTCCGATACTAAGAATCACTGCGAGTCTTTGGTGATGATAAAACTTAGCTAATAATACCTGGATGGTGAAGACAAGATAAGGGTGAGTGGCCCTGTAAGTAAAGTACTAATAGAGAACATATAAAACATGTAATCACTCGCTACAACACCTGTATAATTTCCAGACTTAGAATATAAAATATACATCTTTATATACGTATATTGATTCAAGTCATGCTTCACATATTTATAATCGTATGTTAACTTATCGCATATTCATCACGTCTACTAGCCCATCATGTATTCACCACATATATTAGCTCATCATATATATTCATTATATATACTAGCGTGTAAGTCGGAGTCACCTCTAGCGACCTATACGACATATTCATATCTCATCACATATCTCATCAATCATGGCTAGCATATAATAGTCGAAGTCACCTCTAATGACCTATACGACATATTAATATCTCATCATATATTTCATCAGTTATGGCTAGCATATAATAGTCGGAGTCACCTCTAATGACCTATACGACATATTAATATCTCATCATATATCTCATCAGTTATGGCTAGCATATAATAGTCGGAGTCACCTCTAGTGACCTATACGACATATTCATATCTCATCACATATCTCATCAATCATGGCTAGCATATAATAGTCGGAGTCACCTCTAATGACCTATACGACATATTAATATCTCATCATATATCTCATCAGTTATGGCTAGCATATAATAGTCAGAGTCACCTCTAGTGACCTATACGATATATTCATATCTCATCACATATCTCATCAATCATGGCTAGCATATAATAGTAGGAGTCACCTCTAGTGATTTATACGACATATTCATATCTCATCACATATCTCATCAGTTATGGCTAGCATATAATAGTCGGAGTCACCTCTAGTGACCTATACGACATATTAATATCTCATCACATATCTCATCAGTCAAACTAATACCCTATACTTGCTTGAGTTTACCTAAACTTACCTAAACTTACCCGAATGTCCTGCATTCACCTTTGCACTTCAGAGCGTTCACGGCACCACATATATATATACACACAAACAATTCAACTCATCGATTAAGCATTATTCCATAGGCATAGCGTTTTTAAAGAATAAATCCTTGAATTGCATTTCTGGGTAACATCAAGCGTGTATATATATATATATATATATATACCTAAAACCAAAAGCCTACACACATTGTTTAGTTCCTTAAACAAGGCTATGGTCTTAATTATTTTATTTCATTTCTTATATGGCTACATCTAACGTCTCATCAGACTGCCTACGTACCCTAAACAGGGATCAAGTCATTCATAGTTTACAAAAAACATTTATAGTAATACGCATATGGATAGATCACAATGAAATCTAACTCAACCATCTCCTAGTATTTTATAACATAAATATATATATATATATATATATATGTCATGGCATAAGTTTCTCAGTTTTATTTAAAAGCATTTATACAATTATCAATCATGAAACATAAGATGAGCAAGGAAAGATCCACTCACCTGGAGTCCGGGCTACAACTTCCTAGCACGAACATCGAGTCGTCATAAACGATCGGTGCCTGTGACCAATTATCAAACTATATCTCAGAATTCTCGTTTATATAATACATAACTTACATCGCACTCAAGTCTACGCAATTCGGTCCAGAAGATCCACAAATCAGATCTCTGATCCGTAACTTCCAAGGATTCACATTATACTTCTAGAATAACATACTAAAGTTTCAGAACGATCCAACGGTCGGATCCCTGCCAATTGCCAAAACCAAGTGGCGGTTAGCATTTTATTTTACGAACTTACAAATCCAATTCGAGGAGATCCATATGTTAGATTCCCAATCCGTAAGTTCCTATATTCCTCAAATATTATGAATAATAATCTATCAAAGTTTGATGACGATCCAACGGTCGGATCGTCGATTCATATAATAGCCTATTAACGTATCTTAAAGAATTTTGGCTCTAATGATCAATCTACGTCATTCACTTCTCAAAACTGAATTCAAGACATCACATATAGTCTAAAAATAGCATTGGTGGCCATCAGGCCACGCACCGCCACACCAGCCGCCGCGGGTGGCGGTCGGCCGCCCCTACTCGCCGGAAAATTCAACTATTTCTAAAAATTACCAAAATTTTCAGATTTAAATATCTCAATGAGTAGAACAACTTTCATACCTGTGACCAAGGTCAATTTGGCCCGGAAAGCCTCCAATTTCAACAAAACCCGTTGGAACCCTAGAAATGGGTGTGTTTCAATTCGACCTCCAAATGTGTTCCGAAGCCTCCACCACTGTTTGGGCTTTGTTCCTGGGTTCTAGGGGAGTCTAGTGGTGGCAGCAATTTGCTGGATTATCTTCACGATCGTCGGATTTTGTCATGGTACCCACGGAACCCATAGTTTCGTTCTACTCGAATTCAAGCTCAAATCCCATAAACTTCGATTGGGAATGGAAGAGGAAAGGACTAGGGGATGATTGGGAATGGTTTCTTAGTCCAATTTCGTGAGAAATCCGATGGAAAACCACCGGAAAATATGAAGAAATGGGAATGGGTGCACACGGGTCGCGGGTTGGGGAACCCGTTTCCCCCCTTTCCCCCGCACGCCACACTCCCTCGTTTCCCTCCTTGCTTCTGCTTCTGATTGGGCAGTCTCTCCCTTCCTCTCCACTGATTGGGCAGTAGCCCTTCCTCTTTCCCTCTTCTTCTTCCTCTTCTCTTTTCTTCCCCCATTTCCCGTCACATACACACACATACACTTGTCCTCTTAATTAGTATACCATAATATAATATAATTAGAAAGATTATTTCTTCAAAATACTTTTGATTCGTCACTCCAAATTCACTTCCGCTTGTGCATACTCGTTCGTATCGTCAATTACCTCAAGAATACGCTAAAAGAATATTTAGTACATCTTATAACACGCTAGTCAATGAAAGTCAAAACCTTCGTCTCTATGGCGTCTTCGTAATTTCACATTTTAAAATTTATAAATTAATAAAATCTGGGACGGGTTGTCACACGCAAACTCTTCTTAGTCCTTGCTAGGTCTCTCTTCTATTTTCTGTTGGAATATTTTTGCTCTCACCCTTAAGTGAGGGTAATGTTCATCACGTTATTTATTATTGTTGAATGAGCTTACTTTGTTTAACAGATAAACACAAATTTCAAAATTGAAACTCATCAAACGATAATAATTAAGATGATGAGTATTACTACCACTTGAGAGTAGTGAGCAAAACTGCACCCATTTCCTATATGTACTATGAAAACCAACTTCTTAATTGGGAAAAGGATCATCTTCGGATCCTCTTTGTGGGGATCCAGATGATCAATCAAACATCGTGCGGTTAGAAATCATTTTAAATTTTAAATTAAATATAAATAATACCTAACGAAAACTGACCACATAATATACGACGAACGAACATAATTGATTGATTCCCTGGATTCTCACAAAGAGGATCCAAAGATGATCATTTTCCTCGTAATTGTGCTATATATTTGGGGTTGACATATAGTATTATTATATTATGCATACTTATCATGCCACATGCCTACCCACATCTGCTTATGTCATATCATATGCATAATCACATCATCCTTTTATTTTTACAATCCCACCTAGTTTAACATTCTTCGGTCTACTACACTCAACTAATTATTATATTGCTTCAATCGTCCCATAATTTACCGAAATGTAACATACGTTTCTCTTAAGAAATTAACCAGCAACTTGTTCCTAGTTAAAACATTTACAAACACAAAATAATGTTCACACACACTTAAATTTGTATACAAAATAATGTTCACACACACTTAAATTTACCGAAATCTAACATACGTTTCTCTTAAGAAATCACAACTCAATTATCTCTTTATGCTCGACTTTGCAGGATTATTAAAGATGGCTGGTGGGATGGGGGGAGAAGTGTTTCACAGAGCGTTGGTGAAGTGTAGGGACCTGGATAGCGACAAGGTGGAAGTAGAGTCTGATGCCCTTTCTATTATCCAAATGTTGAATGGAGAGCACTCTATTGATGCACGTTTGGAGTGTTTGCTATTTGATATTAAAGCCTTGGCGTCTCAGATTAGGGAGGTGAAGTTCATGTTTGTTCAGCGGAGTGGTAATATCGCTGCCCATGATGTGGCTTCATATGCAACCTCGCGTGGTGGCTCTTTTTTATAGGATGTTTATGACCCTAAATTTCTATCTAATATTCTTGCAGGTGATATAAACATTTTTATTACAATTTAATAAAGTTTACCTTTTGGCCAAAAAAAAAAGTTCCAATCCCTAATGATGTATGCTTCGATCCACATGTATCTGTAAAGACCCCATCCATTAAAAAATTTCACAAATAATCTTTATTTAAGGGATTTAGTAGGGGTATTTATAGGTTTGAAACGATTAAAATGTAGCTCATTCGCATCTAACAAACGTACATTGGATTGCTGATTTTACAATTCTGGGATCCTATCCAACCTAATTCAACTTTACATTGGATAAAAAATAATTACTTAATAGGTCTTTTCGGGAAATAATGGATGGGTGGGTGGGGAGGAAGTCCAGCACGAAGCTGAAGGTGGAGTCGGAGCATGTTTGGAGTCGCCGCACCAGGCACCACCGCAAACTTACAAATGCACGCACATGAGGCATTCTGCTTTTTGTCCAACGCTGCTCTCCCTGCATCGTACTATGGTGTGCAATGGCGAAGCCATGTGAGGGCGAGGAGTGGCGGCCGCCACTCCCCTAGCCGAAAAACACCACTGGAGAGCTGGTTTCAGCCCCTCCCCTCGCCGGAAAACCGACTGGTGCAGCGCTCTGGCCTTCCGGTGTTCTTTCTGCTGCGCGCAGCAGCAACACTAGATCTGATTTTTTTTTAAAAACATCTAGGCCAAAACGACGTCGTTTTGGTCCTGGTAAAAAAATTTAAAAATTTAACAGTAAAACGGCGCCGTTTTGGATGTTTGAAAAAAAATATAATATTGGGTTTTGGGGACCTCCGTCGGTTGCAGCGGGAGTGGGTCCGGGCGGATTATGTATTGGAGGAGGAGAAGAGCGCTAATGAGGAGTGGTGAAAGAGGAGGTGAAGGGGTTGAGGAAGAGGAGAGGGAAAGCTCCATCCTTGGCGGAATTGACAATTGAGGACGCGGAGCTAAAGCGGCTGAGGAGAATGGGGATGGTGCTGAGGGAAAGGATCAGTGTGCCCAAGGCCGGGATCACCCAGGCGGTGCTAGAGAAGATTCATGATACATGGAGGAAGACGGAGCTGGTGAGGCTCAAAGTTCCATAGGGTGCTGGCATTGGACATGAAGACGGCTCACGAGATTGTTGAGGTTTGTTCAGTTCTCGAATTTTCAGTTTTTGCGGTGTTATGACCAATTTACATTTGTATATATGTGTGTTGAGTGTAAATTACAGTACTTGCTGAATGCAGCTTGGAATTGTATGTCGAGTTTAGAAATGAACACGTAGACGCATTTTACTTTCGTAATGTAACTGACTGCTTGTAGTGATAACAACCAAGATAATCTCGGTGAAGCAACTAGGTAATTCAAAGACATGTTTGAGTCCGGTGAATAATTTTGCATCTTTTGACAAAGCAAAAATTGTTCGTTTAGCCCATGTTTATTCTCAAGATTTTGATCGTATGGACCTCATGAATCTTCCAATTCAACTTGACAATTACATTCATGATATGAAGATGCATAGTGAGTTTTGATCATTAAGAGGAATTAGTGATCTTGCAAAAGAGTTAATGAAGACATGGAGGTGTGAAAGCTATATGTTAGTGTATAAGCTTCTTACATTGGCTTTGGTATTACCGGTTGCAACCACTTCAGTGGAGAGAGTTTTTTTCTGCTATGAAGATTATGAAAACATCATTGCGTAACAAAATGGGAAATCAATGGTTGAGTGATAGCATGGTTGTTTACATTGAGAGAGATATATTTGGTTTTATTGATAATGAGCCTATTATGCGACTTTTTCATGATATGAAATATCGCCGGCAATAATTGTAATTTGTTTGTATTGATTAATTATGGAAGACATTACTATATAAAAAGTTTAGTTGTTGCCATTTTTTTTTTAACTTTGCACTCTTTTAAGTTCGCCCCTCCCCCCGAGAAATCCTGGCTTCGCCACTGATGGTGTGGGCTGTGTGCTTCTTACCCACGGGGCTTTAAAACGACACCCCCTTCCCTCCCAAAGAAAATAATGAATGGGCCTCACCTCAGCAAATCGTGTTTTTGGGGTCCATCACCTTTTTTGAATTTTCTCTTCTGCTCATCAAAAGTACAGACTTGTTTTTACACACTTGTTTCTCAAAAAAAAAAAAAAAAAAATACACACTTAAGTTACACATTTGAATAAGAGTTTGTGTGGGTTAATATTTGAACATTGGACCAAGATGAAGGAAAGCCCAAGGATGCCAACTAAAAGGAGACTTACCCAAAGCCCAGCACCACGTCCAAAGGCAAAGTGAAGCCTTCTCAACCAAAATACAAGCCATGTGCGTACCACTGAAGTGATAAGTGATGAATACTAACCTACTACCAGCCAAAGAACACTTTCTAGTGGCATTCGAAGTAAAAAGATGATGACTCACTAACCTTCAAATGCTTTCAGGTAAGAACAAAGTTACAGCAATCGTGCTAATTTGCCTATAAAAGGAGGGA
Organism: Malus sylvestris; assembly: GCF_916048215.2. Taxonomy (NCBI): domain Eukaryota; kingdom Viridiplantae; phylum Streptophyta; class Magnoliopsida; order Rosales; family Rosaceae; genus Malus; species Malus sylvestris. The sequence goes on from NC_062273.1 coordinate 275,505, forward strand.
GAGGCCCTAAAGACAATGACACTTAACCAATCAAACAAACAAACATACAAATTCTGATCTCAAGCCAAATTTGCAACCAAAAGCTGTAATCAGCCCAGATCTTGGATCTTTTAGCAAAAGCTATAATCAGCCCAGATCCCAGTTCTTTTTAGTAACAAGCTATCTCTTGTCTAGTTTAAAAGCTATGCTATCTCTCTCAGTGATGTAGTATCGATTCCCTCATGTAAACTTGTTTACCATCCATCCATTTTTAGCATATAAACCCTGTAATTTCAAAGAGAAGTAACTGCAAGAAGTCCAACATTGACATACAAGGTGAAATCTTGCCCGAAGCTCTTTGTTTGTTATCTAAGTTAATAGATATATTACTTAATGCACTCTCCAGTATGTATTCAAATTATTTTTATCAGTTTTCCTATCTTAAGAGTTCCATTTGCATCTGGATCTGGTTAGTTTAATAGATATGTTATCATTAAAAGCAATCTAGGACCAAACAAATGACTTAAGGGGATCTAAACTCCCTTCATTCAAACATACAAGACTATGAACTAATAGTCCTTGTTTACAAGGTAAGAAAAATAACTTAATGTAGGCTTAACACATCTGCAACAATCATTTGATAACAAGAAGTTCGAGTAACTTGGAGCGCAAGTAATCGACTTAAAAACACTCTTGTTCTACATCTGCTATACTGAGATAGCAGTGGCATGCCTAGCACTCAGTTAGTTTTGATTGCGAGCCTCAAGGCCTACACCTAAGGCCCCACAAAAGCACCTTTCAGAACTAACTATGTCATCTTTTTGTAGCACATCAACAAGTAAGAGTCCGACTACACATCCAAAGTGTCAATCCTTTGAGGAGCTGTGCTGAGGTCCAAGCATCATTCTCCAGAGAAATCTTCGCCCGAACAGAGTTGTTAAATTATTTTAGGTTAAATGATGTAACAAATCTTATTCATATGTATAACTCAAATGTGGACTTTTGATGTGCACTAAAAAACCTCTTTCTTGTTTAGATGTGTTTTTCTATTGAGAAGTTGTTAAACTTACACACTCAACGATTTAATCAACACACATCCTTCTTGAATATTTTAAAAGGGCGTTGTAAATTGTTATAGGTGCTAATTACATTTTACGCCCTCTATAAATCTATATTTTAGAAACCCCTTCAAACCTTGTAAAATATAATTAGCTCTAATCGTTTTTTATACAATATTCCATAATAAAATTGACTCGTGGATTGAGATAGCGAAGAAGAAGCGACCTTCAAAGATATTTATCTCAAAGAATATCTCCAAATTTCCCTTTAAACTCATTTCCTAAGATGGAGGATTCAAAGGATGAGGCGGTGTGAAGTATCGCCACGTGTTTCAAAGACCCTCTCCTTCGCATTAAAATACAAAGTAATCCTTATCCAACATCTCTGTCTACAATTTTATTTCCAAGTCTACACCACAAGTTACGTTGAACCGCACACACTGACCACAACTCCCGTTAACGTTTTGTAACCGTCCGATTAAGTAGCGACGACATAACGTACGGTTAAACAAGGCTCCAGACAAGAGCGTAGATTTTTACAGTTGGTACGTGGGAGGAATCTGAATTCAATCTCCTCCCTCGCGTTTCTGCTTTTCCCTTTCTTTCACCTTTGAAAACGCTCTCAAGTTTTCCACCCTCGTGCTCTTTGCTTCAACTTTGAGCCCCTTCTTTCCCTTCCCTTTTTCGAATCCCAAATTCTCAAATCTCAAATCTCAAGTCAATCAAATCAAAATTCTCTCAATTATTATTTGTTGACTGTTTGCTTGGGGGTTTTGGTGGAAATTGATTCAGAGAGCAATCGATCGATCGATGGCAGAGGTTTTGAGCAAAACCAGTATGTTGTCGTCCTGGCATCATCATCATCAGTATCATCAAAACAATCAAAGCAGCATCTCCGTTTTCCCAAAGAGTTGTAATTACAATAAGTCAAGGTCTTTCTCTTGCTCTCTCAAACTGAGTCCGGAGATTTCATCACCATCGTTATCGACAACGAGTGATTTTCACGGCAAAAATATTGCTTTTCAAGCCACCAGCATCACGAGTTCCCAACCCCACGCATCTTCTGCCGTTAATTCCCAGCAGGTTCGTTTATTTCTCCTCATATCCTTGTTCTAAATCTGATTCCCCTGCTCTGCTGGGTTTCAGATTTTATTGGTCATGAGTAATGAATTTTCCCCAAATTTAAATCGATTTTCCAATCAAAATTTGATCTCGAAAGTCACGACGAGATTTTGTTTATGTTTTTTTTGTTGCTTGAAGTTAAAAGACCGGTTTGTTTGTTTTTGTTGTGGGGGGAATGGAATTTAGCAGTCTGGACGTCGGATTGGGAAAGCTCTGAAATGGTGGGAGAAGGGGAATCAGCCCAACATGAAAGAGGTGGTATCTGCGGAGGACCTAGTGGAATCCCTTTCAAATGCCGGGGATAAGCTGGTGATCGTTGATTTCTTCTCTCCTGGCTGCGGTGGCTGCAAGGCTCTTCATCCCAAGATATGTCAGCTGGCAGAGATGACCCCAGATGTTCAATTCCTTCAGGTGAACTACGAGGAACACAAGTCCATGTGTTACAGTCTCAATGTTCATGTCCTGCCCTTCTTCCGCTTTTACAGAGGTGCTCATGGTCGCCTTTGCAGCTTCAGCTGTACCAACGCCACGGTTAGTATTTGTCTTTCCTTCAATTGGTCTCTGTTGAGTTTACTATCGAAACCCTATCTATTGGTATTGGGGTGTTTTCCAAATAGCTGAATTCGAACTTAAATGCCACTTCCTCAAGAGCATTTTGTGTGTCTTGTTCTATCTTATTTATGGGTTAGCTGTGGTTTTTCCTTTCTCTGGATAATGCTTATTTGTCGGATGGCATTGGCAAATGATGTGTGTGTGTGTGTGTGTGTGTGTGTGTTGGTGTTGTTCCCTGATTGTTGGCATTGACTTGGCAGATCAAGAAGTTTAGAGATGCATTAGCCAAGCACAAACCAGAGCGGTGCAGCCTTGGGCCAACAAAAGGGCTGGAGGAGAAAGAGCTCCTAGCTCTTGCTACCAACAAAGACCTCTCATTTACCTACACTCCTAAACCAACAGAAGATGTGCCTGCCGAGGAGGAAGTGATTGTGGCTGAAGAGACACCATTTCGTCTTCCTCTTCCATCGGCAACCTCAAAGTCTGCTCAAGTGGTCACTGCCTGGAGATAACGTGGTCAGTTTTCTTCACCATCCCGATTCCCTAAACCTACCAATTTTCTCTACTCACCTTGTTGTATTGTGTACAGTAGTGTTTCTTGTTGATGTGATATTTTCATACATGCAAGAGTCAGAGTGGAACATATAAGCAGTTGAGAGTTGAGAGCTGCAGGTCCTTTGGAATTAGTTTTTGAGATCCAAGCCTGTGTGCAAAAATCATGTGTTGTAAATTTGAAGAGAGCAACCAATTGTATTTCGGAATTTGGTTCGCTCTTATCATATCCTGTCTGCAAGTGTGTATGTAGTTAAGAGCTTCGTGGTCTTCTTGTTCTATATGTAGTATTGAGTCAGTGGGAAGATGGAAGGTCCTTGATACCTCCTATCCTCGCCTGTTGTTGTTACTGGGGCGCGGTATCATCATATATATGTATGTATACAAGTTAATATTTGGGATTTGAAGTTTGAATGCAGTGCTGACTGCTGATTTTATACTGCACTGCACCCTTACCTCCTCACTATGCACATATTAAAACCAGAGAGAAGATGATGAATGAATGAATGAATGCGGTACACACACACACTTGGATTGAATGCTGAGCGGATCAAGTGTCTGATAAAAAGTTTCGTCTGGAAACAGCTGGAATGGAAAGATTGACGCTTCCTCCCTGTTTGCCTTTGCAACATTGGATTGGATTGGATCACATCACATGAATACAATGTAAGCTGAATTGAGGAAAGGGATCGGTCAGGATCCCGTTATCATGATCGTTCATCGTACATCGTGTGATTAATTTTCGTTAAGTATTATTTATATTTAATTTTTAATTTTAAATAATTTTTTATCGCACGATATATGATCACGAGATTCTTCAGATTCTCAGAAGAAAAAAAATCCGACGAGGATCTTTTCCTGAATTGGGTGGATAAGGTTCTACGGAAAGGAAAAAGGAGAGCTGGATGGGATAAGACTTTTTGTGTTAGTGGAGGCATGAACGTGGCCTTTCTTAATTTATACACACAATGACGCGCGCACACAAACACATGAACGAACAAAAGAAGGCGGATAATGGTGGGGGCGGTGGGTTCCTACCAGGCTACCGACCGCAGAAGCTGACCGTAAAGTCATGGTGACTCATTCGACAAAATGCCAAGCAACAGAAACTTTCGTCCGTTTTTTTTTTTAAATTTTGAAAGCAACCGCCGGTCCGCCACCCTGTCGCACGCTGTAATCTTTGAACTCTTAACACGTCTTACGGTGTCATCATTGAACTCTTAACACGTAAACTAAAAATTTCTTCTTCCTCTTTTACGATTTTTTAGCGGCAGGTGGGGAACCAAAGATTAAGGATCAAATCTACGATTTCTTTACATACAAGGCTACATATTTACATCTCCAATAAACAAACAAAAAAATCAACACGCCAGAGATCCAATCCAACACCCTACCCATGTAATTTACTTCCCCACGTTATTTTAAGTTGATTACATTCTGCACTTTGTAACATAAAGCACGAATCAGTTTTGCTATTCGACATCCCGTTCCATTTGTCAAACTACCAAGCTACAACTGGGGCAAGTTACAAGTTTTTACATTAATAGCAAAGTAGTGGTTTTGACACTTATTTATCGAATGAATTGAAAAAAATTAATAGTAAAAAAATAAAAGAAAACATGTGAGAAATAAAAATAAGGGCGGCAGGGCAGACCCACCCAAATTCCTAATCCAAAGCAGAACTGGGCAGCAGGGCTGGTGTATGTCATGCCTGAATATGAAGCTGACTAAATATCACTCAAAACCCAACAACAATACAAATTACAAAGGCACACTAACAAAACAAAACAAAACAAAAATGGAAAGCGAGCACGGTGCTAATGTATATATGTTCAACAGCTCTACCCTACCAAGTAACAATTCAACCGCCCACATCAACCAAGATACCAAAGTAACATATCATTCATTCAATAATAAGAAACGTAAACCAAGTATCTGAAAGAAATTCGACTAAACAACAACCGCATCTCTCATCTCATTATTGAATGAACAAATCAAATTAAATAGTTGGGATTGGGATGGGGATGGGGATGGGGATGGGGGTGAGCCCGCTGAGCCTTCACTGCCCCCATATAATATCGTATGAAATGAATTTTAGAGGGCTCTGACTGCGGGCAGTCTTCACTGCAGGAGGGTTAGGGGCACCAAACCAGCCAGTGACGGTCCAGAGCCGCCATCGGCCCTAAAACCCTAAAACTATGATGAGAGGCCGAAGGGCGGGTGGCTCAGCCTCAGCCACTCGATTCGATGCCCACTCTCTGCTCAGATAAGATCAAGTAGTTGAAGCACTTAGGGTTTCTCTCCTCCCTTTTTATATATTCCTGAAAGGAGATTGTTTGCAGTCGGCCCCCTTCTCAACCGACCTTTGGCGGCCCAAAACTAAACGCAGCCCGCGTCTTCCTGTTTAAGCCCATCCTCAATTTTTCATTTTTTTTAATCAACTGAAAATTAAATCCTATTATTGGAGCTTAATCCTCCAGTACCTTAATTGTGCTTATTCCTAAAGTCATAAGGGTACAAACCTCAATTCACAACTTAGTTGCTTGGCGTATACGGTATATCTCACTCCTCCTCATCCGGAGTGAGAGGGGAAGAGAGAAACACCGGGACAGGGAGGGTATTTCCTCAGCCTTGCCACAATCTCGGTTGAGCGCCATTTATAATAAATATTAAATTGACAACCATGTAATTTCTTCCAAGCAAAAAATATGATACCTACGGATACCGTCATTGGGATAAATCTGTGTTCGGCCTTGTATGTATTTCCTGATTAACAGCACCTACTAGCATTAACATGTACATGAACGATGGAGAGAAACGCACCGGCGTTTGAGGAAACTAAAAAGTAATTCACTATGAAACTGACAATTTTATTGACGGCATAAATAATTATCAAACAATAGTTTGCATCACAACTTTGTATAACCAAAACTTGTGTCAGCCTCAAGCCGACAGAACCTTCATCTGGTGGCCAACTACACAGGTCAAACCTCGATGTTTCTCTCACATGTCTTTTGCGTTCGTAAAACTATACAGCTTTACAGAATCGAGGAAGTTCTGGACTTGTGCATCTTCTCATCTTGACAAGTTGGAGGCAACGAGGACGGTGAGACCACTGCACGATAAGATGAAGAAGCAAGTTGGGCCAACGCTGGAACGGCACCCCCTGTAAATTTTCCAAAGGGCATCATTAGATGACAGTCAAACGGACTTGCACAACTGTAAGATAAGACCTATGTTATACATGCACTGGATAGTTTATACCAGCCATTGCATCAGTATTATTGTTTCCTGTTAGACTAGACATTAATTCAAAGTTCAAACTAATCCAACATCTGAAAGCACCATCTCAACTTGCACCAGTGACAAGAACTAATTTCAAAACTATGCTGTGGCTCATACAGCTGCAAAACTTTTAGTCTCTTTTGTAAGTTCAGTATTTTTGTTTTGGCCTATGTCAGATGTACTAACTCGACCATTATACCACTATCAAATCACTACCTGAAGATTAAATTGCACAACTGGTTCTTCAATAATAAACATGTGATGACAAAGAGGCACGCTGTTTCAGAAACCTAGACATTTGCACATGAAAGGTGTCTTCAAAAAATATTTTCCCTAACAAAATTTAATCACTAGACATTGGTCAAAAGTGAAAACTAATCAAATAGCTCACATCTCATGAACATGGATAATATAACAAGACAATCACCGACCTGCCAAACCTGCACAAGCTGAAGAGAATACAATCACAGGCGGAGCCTACAGTTGCAAAAGGGAGATCTGTGTTATTCAATCTAACCATTGAAAAAATTAGCAGATACAAATAGTGCAACAAAGAAACTTCAGAAACAATCCAATCCTTCCAAAGTTTTAGGAGCATAAAACCCAATCCATGTCCATCTGATAAAATATAGTCTTGGCAAAGTCTTATTTGTTTTCCTAACCATGATAAATATTCATCACCTGATAATGTGAGCGTTTGTGCGCACGCATATAGTTCTATATATTATAATATACCAACGCACTTATATGCTAATTAGTAACTTAATACAGTGCTATCCACTCGTTTGGGTCCACTTCACAATTTGGCATGAAACCCAACTAACACAATGTACTATTTTCTATGTTGACATCAATATATAACCATAAATACTGTAACTATATAAGTTTGAACAGTTCATTTGATCGAGCATAAAACAACAATGTGTACTGAAACTAAGACGTCAAAAATAGCCTCTGACAAAAACATTCCTTGATCTGGTCAAAGTGAAAGAAAGAAAAACCTTGAGATGTGACAAATACAATTTGGATGCATTAGTTATATTCTTGTCCACTTGAACACTCATTCCCCACCCCCACCCCCTTCCTCCTCCCTCCTCCCTCCTCCCTCTCTTCTTCTCTCATTGTTTTATTGTGTTTTTTTTTCAATCAAATAGTACCTTTATCAAACATCACAATTTATATCCTAGCTAACCAAGTGCATACGTTTTGTGGCAAATGTACCTCTCAAGAGGGATATAAGTGCTACCAAACCTACTTCCACAAATACTTTTGTCATGAAGGTGAAGTGTAATTTTCAATAGAAGCACCAGAAACCTCTTTGTTAGGGAGATGTGCTCGATTTTATTGACTCGTGGCGGGAAGTCAATTATGTCTCGAAATTGGGACAAGATGTCCGTGAAATCTAGAAGGTAAACATGGCTTCCTACATTCTAATTACGAACAAGATGATTTTTCTCATAAGGAAATCTAATTTATGACAAAACCAATAGTAAGATCAAACAGGGACTTAAGTCAAAAAGAAAATCTCATTGTGATCCAGAAGGACGAAATACACAAGATCGAATGCTCAAGAACACAAATTAGGACTTTTCATTCCCATAAGAAAACCCTCCCAAAGGATAGCATTATATTCACACATAGAACACCAACAAAAAAAATGTAAGGTCAGAGACTGCAACTAAGAGGCCACCTATTTCTCTTTCAAAATTAAACTTTATCCTCAACCTCTAGTTCTAATGGTTTGGCAAAAAGAAACCACAAGAAAATCATGTCAGCAAGCACACTATTTCACACTCTACATGCATATGTTGATCATGGATGTACAATTTTATGACACCTAGCATGTTCATTTGAGGCGTCAACAATTGGTTTAGCATTTCCAAAGTTTAATTTGAAATCTATTTAACAATTAGAAACTTTTGAAGTTTAAATAATCTGAGTTACTTTTATTTCTACTGCTGGCATTTTCATCCTTAGTTATATGCAGTGGGATAACTTGTAAAACATTAAAGAACTTACACCAACAAAAAAATGCAACCACATAGGTCCTTTTACCCATCTTCGAACAATAGGCATCACTGCACCAAGAGACAAAATAACAAAGGTATTAGGAAACAAGCTAAGGAGGGAAACATTTAACGAGGATGATGTCCATCCTATCCTATGCCAACAGAATAAATAAAGAAAACACTATAACTACATCAAGGTAAGAAGAGAGCTAAGTTATTTTCAACACTCCACCAGGTCGATAAGAGAAGGATGTTTCACATACATTAGAATGAAAAACGGAAACAAAATTATAGACATTGAAGCCTAAGAAGAGGCCAAAAAGCAAAATTTATTGCACAATCCTTGTCAAAGCATTTAAGAAGTTTATGCAAATAATTTTTACAAAAGAAAACGAATAATGGATTACCATGGTTGAATCCATAAAAAGCACTTGCTGTGCCACCAACAGCCGACCCAATCTGTACCGTAAAACCGAAATAAATTTCACCGACAATCGATAGACCATATATTGAATTTGAGATGCAGGAGGCAGATAAAATTAGAAAAAAGGAAAAGAATACCATGGAAAAGCTATCCCTAATAAGAGGTGCAACAGTCCACTCGCTCGTTTCCATCTTCTTAGAAAGAGGACCTGCACAATGATGGCATCTCATGCCAGTACTAGTTTCAGGTTTGGAATCGGCCATCGCTCTTTTTCTCTAATAGACAGACTTCTTGAATTTAAACAGGCACCAGATATTCCTTCACAATGAACGCCTGTAAAAAAGTTCATCATTCACTAAATTAAATATGTTATGTTTCTGCCTCCGTCCATGATGATTCCTCAGGCCTTTCAAACAAAATACAACAGCAACAAAGCCTTTTCCCACTAAGTAGGGATTTCGTTCTGGATTCCTTATCATAAGGATTCGATGTAACCTAGGAGTGCCGGCTGTAGACTACCTGACGACCTCCCCCTCCTCCTTTATCTAGGCTTGGGACCGGCAATGTAAGATAAACCCTTTTCAAACAAAATAAATCAAAGAAATTTGAACCTCAATCCAGCTATTGCTAATTTTCTGTACAAGAATCAAACTATCAGATACAACCAGAAAGGTGACGACATTTGAGATTTCTACCTGCCACTCTGAATGAGGAGCGGGGTCGCCGCCGACTCGATCAGATATTCAGATGGCTCTGCTCACGGGGTTGGGTCATGCTGTGCTGCCACGTTTGTTTTACTTTGTGTTTTTTTTGTTGTTGCCTTTGCCGAATCGATAATCACAAGGAAGATCACAAGCTCTGTGTTTGGGGTTTCTCCACCTCCAGAGAAAGAAGCGACTCTGGAATCGGAATTGTTCGGGTTCACAAGCTCTGCGCACTTCTTTTCATGTATAATCTCTGTAAAATTAAATTTGAAAGGTAGTAACCATGTATTCGTTAGTAAGAGTCGGACTAAGGACGTTTAATCCCCATAATTATATTCAGAAACAACGCTCCATGGAAAAGGTCGATAGAGATTTATTACCACAAGATTTGTATCATGAATTTCCAAATATGCAAAGAAGCACACAAATGCCCAGGGTGTCACAATTAACATGGAATATGGATAAGAAAATGTCAAGAAATCATACTAAAATACAATTCTGCAAAATCTTTCAAAAATACAGAACCTAGAATTAACATACTAAAAGAAGTTCCCGAAGCCGAAGGTCCTTGCACTCTACACCCAATCCAGCAATGCTGAGAATTAGTTACTATATAACCATCCAACTGACACTCAACTCAACTAACCACTTATCCAAAATGATGGGATCGGTCCTAAACCATTTTTATGCCAATGATTTTTATCCAGAGGAAATGAACAACCCCATAACATATATGACAATCATTTGCTTCCTCGCCAATTAGATCCTTAAGAAACTCAAATCAAACAAACTAGACCTAGGACACAATACCATCACTTCTTCCTATAACCATTACTATATGGTCTCTAATGCTGCTCATTTAGTCTACTGAATACGATTGATCAAACCCTAAATTGGAAAGCAAACCTGAGCCGGATAACTGATATAATTCAACGCTTCGATCCCCATAGCGGGTCCAATCGTATTAGTAATCCCGGCATAGGTGCTCCTCCAGCATTACTGCTAGACCAAAGCTTTAACACTACTCAAAGAAAACCACATGACAATATTATCGTCCAATTCATTTTTTCAGCTCAAATCAATCCACAATACAAGAAATTCAAGATTTTTCAGAAAGATTGGAACTTATATATGACCAGATTAGACAAACCACATTTTGAGCCAGGTTCAGGAACGCAAACCACAAACAGACCACTTATCAAATACAATTCCCAAGCACAAGTTAAACTAGTGAAACCAACAAAACTAACTTATTTTCTCATAATCATCCTATTTTCCATGGAAAAATCAAGAAAACGAAAAAGTAAAACCCAAAAAAAAAATAAAAAAAATCAAAGATCTACAGAAAGCAAGATCGAACCTGGAACCTGGAGATGCAGAGCTTTGAGTTCCACTCCGTGGAGAAGAGAAAACAGAGGCTAAGGGAGAGGATGAGGAGGAAGGTTGCGAGAGAACTGGGAGAAAGAAGGCAGCGGCAGAGAAAGATGGAAAGAAGATTAGATAGAATTTTAGGGTCTGTTTATGATTTAGATGGTGTAAATATTAAAAAAATGAGGGGTATTTTTGTTTTAAAATTTTATAATTGTGTGCTCCACGGGTGGAACGAGTCGTTCCCAAGGTAGAGGTGGAACGGAAAACCCCCAAATTTCGTTTCGTGGGACAGCGCGTCCCATTGTGGCATTGTCTTTTGCGCATCAAATGTGGGACGAGCGTGTTCCGTCCTAGTGTGTAAAGTCTCATCTCACGTACTAAACGGTACCTTAGGTATCGTTTGGTATGCAGATGAGACGGGACGAGACGGGACGGAACGGGACGGAACGGAACAGAACGGGACGGAACGGAAAGGAAGCAAAGATGTCATTGGATGGAAACAAGGAGGAAGAAGAAGGAGACATAGAGGTTATAATTTTATGTTCCACGTATATGGAACGAGTCGTTTGAGGGGGTGAGGCGAAACAAAAATTCACCCAAAATCCATCATGTGGAACAGCGCGTTCCACCCGTTTTAGGCGCATGAAACATGGGACGGAACGTCTCGTCCCACTCCGTTCCGTTCCGTTCCATCCCACGTACCAAACGGTACTTAGGGAGATGTCAATCAATTAGGCTTGTGAAATTGGCCGCAGCAGAATTGAGCTCGACTGGGACGGGGCCGGGCCTTGAGTATTTCAGTGGGCTGGCTGGGACTAGGCTTTGAGTTCTTGTATGGTGGGTACAACACTTTGGGGCAAAACTTTGCAAATTTTTTTTTCCAATAACCAGTATTCAAGCGAGTACTTTACTTGTCATAAAATAAGTGGAGCGACATAGAAAAATATGCTTCTTTTTGTATTATGACATGTAAAATACCTCTTGAATACCTAGTAATTGAAAAAATCCTTCATTTTTCTGACCCTTTGATGATTTTTAGCTCCTTTTTTTTTGGATCGTGAAAGCATTGCATTGAAATATCATCTCTTTTTTTAGGGATCATGAAAACGTTAGTTGAGTTCAAGTATTGTTTGGGGACTGAAGTTGTTAGATCATATAATATGACAACGTTTTATCTCAAGAGAAGAAGTAGGTCCTCGATTTGTCAACAAAAATTGCTTGTTGGACTACAAGTACTCCAGTTGATCCTAAACACAAATTGGCATGTGGGGAGATTCATCTATTCGTGTCATACCTAGTCTGATAATGGCTTATGCAGCTAGTGTGATGACTAAACGAGCGTCGTTCAAAATGAATTTTTTCATGATGATAAGAAAATAAACGTATGCGATTATGTAATTTTGTAGAGTGAAAATACAATAATCGCCAAAGATGAATAAGTGGCGTGCTAATGGGTTGAATGTAAGTATCATCCTTAATTAGTTGTTTCTTTTTAACTGAAGTGGACATAATACCTTTAATTTGTACTTACCATATATACACATCATCTCTTTTGCTAAAGATGAAAGAACAGAAAAAAGAAAAAAGAAAAAAAAAAGAAAAAGGTCAAAGAAAGATAGATGCGGTTGGACCAAAAGCCAAAATCAACAACTTGGTTTGCCCCAACAGGTGAAAATACTGTAGAGAATATATGCAAGAAATGGACATCTTGACTCAATTGATCAATAAAAGAGAAAGTGTCAATTAAACTTTATACTATGATTCTGCACTATATTCCGATATATAGAACCATTTTTAATTAGGAATGGAAGAAGAGTACCAACCATTTATCCAACCATTTGTATGTATATGGTTTTGGAGTTAACTTTTGGCTGAAGTACCAAAAACTGAATAACTAATTAGCGTGCTGCTCTATGCATACATGAATATCATCATGACGAACACATGCAGTGTGTGTGTGTGGCATGGTGCGCTCGTATTCTAGCTAGATAGATAAAATGTAAAAGTGTTTTAGTGTTACAAAGAAGTCCCAGCTAACAATAACGAAATCCCTACTTATACCCGAATTACAATAATACATTAAATATAAAGTTGGTGACCCACATCAACATTCTCTCTCAAGTTGGTGCGAAGCTATCTCATAAGCCTATCTTGTCAAATGAATCATGAAAAGCTTTCACAAAAACCACATGTCAAAACATATGCGAATTACTCTTCCGACTTCACATGAGGTATGTGACTCAAATTCACGTTCAACTTTATTGGATGAAGTGTTGATCAACCTCAACATGCTTAGTACAATCATATTGAATTGGATTGTTCATAATTTCTCGAGCCGCCTAGTTATCACAATAAAACTGCTCGAAAGCTAAGTATTCTCGAAGTCTCTTAATTTCCTATGTATCATCACATGTAACAACCATATCATCCACATATATAATTAGCAAAGTTACCTTACCATCCTTGCGTTTGATAAACAGGGTATGATCAAAGTTTGCTCATCAATAACCATACTTCCTCGTGGGTTGTGTAAACCTCCCAAATCAAGCTCTCAAATATGACTGATTCAGGCCATAAAGCACTTTAGGAAGTCAACACGTCTTCCCAAAGGTATCCTACAGTCCATATTCAGGCGAAATATTCATGTACACATCTTCCTCTAAATCTCCAAACAAAAAAAAAAAAAAAATTAACATCAAACTATCTCAATGGCCAATTGAAATTAGCTGACAAAGATAACAAAACTCGGATGTTATTCAATTTTGCAACTGGTAAAAACGTTTCTTGATATATGTCATAGGTCTGTGTATACCCCTTGACAACCAATCTCATTTTATATCGATCAATGGTCTCATCTGCTTTGTGTTTGACAGTAAACACCCACTTGCATCTCACTGTTTTCTTCTCCTTTGTCAGTGATGCAATATTCCAAGTCTCATTTTGCTGCAGTGCTTCCATCTCTACTTGCATAACTTATTTCCACTTCTAATCCTTCAAAGCTTCTTCAACTTTTGTCGGGATTTTTATTCCTTTCATTTGATTCACCGTGGATTGGTAATGTGGCAAAAGTCCCTAGGTGATACATAGTTTGCAATATCATACTTATAACCTAGTTTGCAATATCATACTTATAACTTTCCCTTTATGGAGAAAATCTTACTGGTGATTTCCCTTGATTCTAGGCAACTGATAAGCACGCTCAACAACATCAAAATTAGATAATGTTCTAGTTCCGAAATACTTACATCGGGGATATCCATGGAATCACGAGCCGGTACAAGCTGGTCAGAATGGGAAGTTAACGCAAGAGCTGATTGTTCGGCAGATATAAGGAATTGATCAAGTTGTTGTTCGACAGCGTGCTGCTATTCTGTCGACTGTTGTTTGGCCGGCTGTTGTTCGGCAGCCGATTGTTGTTCGGTAGTTGTTTCTTCTAACCCCGATGATGCATACCAAATCGTTCATTCATAAGTTGTCTTCTCTTGAAGGACATGATTTGGTTCATCAAAAGATAAAAAAAATCTCTGATTGAGAGAATGTAGCATCTATTGTTACAAAGAGTCTACTAAATGAATGATAGTAGCACCGACATGCTTCTGTTGTGGAGCAAAGCCTTGAAACGCGCATTTCACTGCACAAGGATTTGGAGCGTTGATTCTTGTGTAGCGCACATACGCCACACACCTAAAAATGTGTAGGGTGAAACTGAGAGAAAATATAAATGAAACATGATCTGCTAACACCGTTAGAGGAGTGCGAAAATCAAGCACTTTGTAAGGCATTTGGTTGATCAGGTAAACGACATATGTAACTGCATCGGCCTAGTAAGATTGTGGAGCAGTCGCTTCAATGAGAAGTGTCATTTCCGTATCAAGAATATGTCAATTTTTCCGTTCAGCCATCCTATTTTGTTGGGAAGTTTAAGGACAAGTAGTTTCATGTAGGATATCTTGCTCTTCAAAAAGGTGAGACAATTCGGTATTATCATATCATCCCCATTATCGGAGTGAATCATCTTAATAGTAAGCGAAAACTAAATTTGAATCATCTAGTGAAAATTCTTGACAATAGTAGTAACATTCGCTCTTGTGTTTCATTGTATAAAACCAAGTCATCCACAATAATACAAACCATCAAATTCCTTGCCGAGTTGAAACAAGAGGAAGACCTCACGCATCAGAATGTATGTACTAATTCAAAATGAACAGTTCTTTTAGTGTAACTCAAAGGATAAATAGTTCTGCGACTCTTTGCTAAAGTACCGAGTACATACATGACACTATAAATCAGAGCCATAACAAAATCTTCTTAACTTTGTAACCATTTCCACTACTCACTTGATTGACCCTGCCCGGTGCCAAATTGTCGACATAATACAACCCTTTTCTCTTAGTACCCCAATTATCTTTTAGTCCAAATATCTTGAAGTAAACAAAAAAAATGTTAACATTAGTACAATACAAATTCGGTAACTTGATTGACTGATAAATACCATGAGCCATGTCTATATACCTTGAAGAAAGTTGGGGTTCCACAATAAAATCAATTTGTGATAGGGGGCGTAGCCTAATTACTTATAAGCATATGCAAGGTCTCTTGTTTATTCGATGTGGGATTCATACTCTCAAAACGTCTACGTGTGGCGAATTTTCAAGTCTAACATGTGATAACACAAATCGGATGACATAGAGCACGCATGGTTTGGCTTCACACGCAGGGCAACCGACTATGATACCAAAATAAAATGTAAAAGTGTTTAAAGAGTTTGAATAATTGTATTGTATTCTTCTCTCAGGGAGAGAATATATATACAAGTTTCATAGTTGATTAGGGTTACAAAGAATTTCCTAACAATAAGGAAGTTTCTACTAATACGAGATTTACAATAATACATTAAATATAAAACTGCCAACAGATTTAATATGCATGGAAGATGAGTTGTACTGTCTCAAATTCTTAGTTCACATAATTGTAATCGTAGGCCACTTTTCTTTTTTGTATATACGTGTTTATACACACACAAATTCTATGCGCAAGTGCAACATTATTGTATTAATTGATTGACGACAACGGAGATGCGCATGAGCGCATGCAACAAAAATCGGAATCCCCTTAATAAATTAAGTTTGTTAATCAAGAAAGGTGCATAATTGCAAACCTATCTCCAGCAAGCCCATCAGCAGTCTTTAATTTGGTTGGAATCATATTCTTAATCTGCAACGATCGATATTTTTGTCTTCCAACACGAATAGGATAGTTTTGTTGGAAGATACAATCGAATAAAGCCAACTTCAAAAGTACTAGATATTGAACCAAAAGAAAGAAGTTTGAACTTTGAAGAGAACTCCAATTATATGTAATTCAGACTCGAATAAGATGTAAGACAATAAGCTTTCCCTTATTTATATAAATGATTGGGAGGTGTTGTTTGACACACCCCGATCCCGATATCCTCCAAACATTAGGATGGGCACATGTTGGCCGACACCCGATGACCATTTTAACATGCATGCAAGTTATGAAGAAAGAAAGCAAGTAAAATATGTAAATTTAAATATAATGAAATATGCAAATGCGGGAACGTGTTTAAAGCATACAACTAACCAAGAATATTGCAAAAGGAATATTATAAAAAGGTACGATTGCAACTAAAGGGGTCCTACATCGAGAGAACTCGAAGATATTGATACGAGGGTGCCTCAACGCCGAGAACATACGCCTCGATTCTAAGTCCTGAAGAAGGCGCAAAACAAAGTTTGAGTGGACCAATTTAATATAAATAATAATTAAACCCACTTTTCTTCTGATCATGCTAACCCCTTGTTTTGAAAACACTATATAGCATAATTTGTAATAGGTTTTTCGAAAACCCTAGCATGCCATAAAACATTCGCAAAACATGTATACATAAAATAGTGCTCAGTAACATAGTCGCTCGAAGATAAATCCATTAAACCTTCGTAAATCAAAAAATAATGTACTTAACTAGGGGTATCATAGTTGCCTGAAGGCATATCCATCACCCAAGGGTGAAGCTGTACGACAGTGAAGAAACATGGCAGGCCCTTTTACCTGAAGGTGAAGTTGTACGACTCTGAGTTACGCCAGAAAAGAAAATGTACATAACACACCAACACTAGTTGTGGTTAGTAAAGTTGTCTGACACTGGTTTCGCCAATGAAGCTGGGAGTATGTCATAAAATATCTCACTACACATCAACTGTGCCCTATGGCCATAGACAGATACATACTCGTGTTGTGTGTATGTGTTGTATGATTAAAAACTAAATAAGCACATAAAACATAAATCACATTTTTTCATATCAAATCCTTGGAGCTCAAAAGCTCAAAGCATCGTATCATAAACCAAATATTTCGCATAAATCATCGAAGGTCAAAAGCTCGAAACATAATATCATAAAACCATAGGAGCATTCTAGCTCAAATCATTATCATAAACTATATTCACGAATCCATAATATTTCATAAAGCGTAAATCCAATAATTCATAACATTTCATAAAACATAAGTTCAATAAATTATAAATATATTTCATGAAACGTAAAATCATATGAAATCATGCTTTTCATGAATGCAAGCCTAGTATTTTTAATAAAATCATGCAATTTGAGAAGAGGTCCACTCGCAGATACTTCATCGTCGAAGAGCCGTGCAAACTAGAAAGGACTGTGACGCCCTAACAAACGTACCCAAGCACATAAAAGGACCAATTAATAAAACCTTATTAAAACGATTGAATTTGAGAAAACAAACGTCGTATTCGGATTCGTGACGTCAAAAAACCTAAGGAGGGACCTCAGTTTTCTCCACGCGGCTCCCCAGAATGGCGGCCTAAGAGGCCACGTGCCACCGCAAGCGCCGCCACACATCGAGTTGAGTCGCCGAAAAGTTGGCAAGGAAAGTCGCCACCGCGACAGAGCATAGTACATATGAGGAGGCGTGTGCACCACGCACAACATCATGCTCCTGTGAGTACAGGTGTACTCACCTTCTTCACGAGGACTGAAATTGGCCAATTTTTGGGCTCGACTTCTAGAGCTCTGTTCTAGCTCGTTTCTCAACCATTTTCGAATATTCAAAAGCCAAAATGAAGCTTGACACGAGGGAAAGTGATTCGCACCAAAAAGAGACTGAGCATGGCCAGAGTTGGTCAGAAAATGCCTGCAAAAAGAGGTCCCCTCACTGAAAAATTGGGAAAGGCTTTCCCCAAGGTATTTATGCGTCCAAAAGCCACCAAAACTTCTCAAAACTACTCTAAAGGTTCACCAAAACACATCTACTAGGTTTCAAAGGATTTTCGAGGCTTACCTTTGTCGAAAACGACGATGATTCGCCAGAGAAAACCTTAAACAGTGACGGTTTCACTATGCAGCAAGAGAAAGGGAATGAGGGACCTCGGCCGATCTGGGTTCATGATGGGAAGGTTATGAGGGTGGTGGTGTTTGCTGGAGTGAGAACCAGTGATGGTGGAGGTGTTGTCGTTGTTGTGTATGTGTGCGCGCGCGTTTAGTCCACACAGAGAGTTACAGGGAAAGATAAGGGGGGAGAGAGAGAGAAGGGAGAGGAACAAAGTCACGGGGAGAGGGGTCCGGGGAACAAGGAAACATATGTGGGCCCTAGTGGCTCACATAACAAGGCCAAAAGAGACAAAATTGGAAATATCTTGCGAAACGTAAAATCACCGAAATACCCCTAACATTTCGAATTTCGTAAAAATGTCGTCTGAACTCCGAATGTAATTCCGTTCACGCCTACGCATTCATAACAATGAGTATTAGAAGGATATGCTAACATAATAGGTTATACGTCTCACAATACGAAGGTCAACGAAAGTCTACGATTTCGCCTCTAAGATCATTTTCATAAATTCACACTTTTAAAATTAATAAAACAGTAAAATTAGGGATGGATTGTTACATTGTTGGTACTTTTTTTATTTGACAAATGATGAGATATTTTATATAAGATTTATCTAAATTAAGGAAAAGAGATTCAAACTTGGATGCAAAGAGAGAAACATATTACTTTAGCTAACTTATCTATAGCTCAAATCAAGGAATTGTACATAGACCAAAAAAAGTACTTCAAGATAGAAATCATGCACTTTAGCAGACTCCCCCTAGCTATATATAGACTAAAAAGTACTTAATCAACAAAAACGCTAAGAGCAAGACAATTTTACCAGAGGGTAAATATTTAACTCGCTGTTTAAATTAAAAACATACAGTTCATGTTTTACTTCTAAAGTCCTACGTAGTTATCATTCGTAAAAATATTTGGCACGAGTTTAAGAATGAGTTGAAGAATTTTTTTTGAATTTGACTATGGTGTTACTAATTTTCACAATGTATAATACGGATAAACTCAACATTGTATGTCATTGACTTAGACCACATTATAGTGTAAATAAATGAATTCACGTGTTACAATATGAATGTATTGGTAATGCCACATCATTGTGACAAACACATTGAAAAAACATAGCTAGTAATTAATAATGTTGACGAACATTATAATGACAATTAATTCGTTATTCACTGCTATAATAGATTTAGTTAATCTGAAAAGAATGTAATTTTATAGTGTAATTATTTTAGATTCCTTCCACGTATGGATTTTGTTAAACGCTATGTATATATATTGTAAACGTTGCACCGTATTATATATAGGGTTTAACATTGCACCATATAAAAAGAATGAGTCATAGTTTTACATATTCTAATTAATGATAATGATAATAACGAGTACCACAATATATAGGGATATGAACTTGCAAGTAGAAAAACAATCTAATCAATTTCAGAAAACTTAAGCAAGCTCTAACGTTAATGGAAATATTCTCTTCTCTTACAATGACACTTAACAAATTAATTACTATCGTAATTAAGACTAGTTACGTACGTGCATGCATGGACGTTATACACAACACACATGTATAGTATGATATTAGATTAGTGTTGAAACAGCACAGCTGGGTGGGAAGTGGGGAGTGGGAAGTAGGAAGTGGGAATTAGTGGGAATGAGGAACCCATTTTTTGTGGTTTTGGTGGGAGAAGAACAACCGGATTCTTGACTTGAGAATATATAATATGACCTTAGTTATACTTCCTCCTTTCCTTGGCTTTGGTTGAGTTTAGATTCCACATTCCCATTCCCTAGAATCTTTTTTTTTTATAAAAAAACTTTTTACTTTCTTCCGCAAGGAATAACATTCCGTGGTCATTTCTCTGATCACTTTCTAATTTCTATGCCCATTCAGTTGCAGCGAGCATTCCATGGTCAACAACTCACAACCAACCAATAAGCTTCTACGCGTGTGTGCGCCCTTTCAGTTTCAGCCCGGCCATTTGATATAACTACTACAATTGATTTGATTCCCTTCCACTATATATATTTTTATATAATCTTCTCCTTTTCAGATCATGAGGAGCTTCGTCTTGTCTTCGTCCCATCCAAACTCCAAAATAAAGTATTACTATTATCAAATCCCGTAAAACAAAAGGGAAATATGCAAGTACAATCAACAACATACTTCTTGCTTTTCTAGAGCAACGAATAACATTCATTTCCTGCTTGAGGAGAATATTATTCTTCTGTTTTTGAGATTGGAATAATTAGTTACATAGGTAGTTATAGCCGCAGTTAGGGTTAATTACATTTATGATTTATCTGCCTAGTGATAAATTAAAAATCTTAAATATTTCTACCTATTTTAACATATGCGACAATGCCTAACATACATGAAAACGATTGTTCGGAAGAAAAAAAATATACACGAAAACGAGAACTTGTTTCATATTTCTACACGATATTGTTTAGGCCTATATGAAATAATTATATAACAAGTCTTAATAATTATTAAGACTCGTCTCGTCAATGCATGCATATTAACCTGGTTTTTTTTTTCCCTGAAATTATGCCGCTTCTTTTTCAAAAGAAAAAAAAAATCTCTAAACTGATGAGCCTTTATTGTACATATTCTAAATGTATTAATTTGAGCAAGTCCTTGTGTTAAGTATTCCGTATTCCAAATGTTTATCATAGTCATGGCTAGCTTAGCTAGGTCAATAAATAAATTTATTAATTGTGATGTATGGTGTGGGTTTAATGGTGGTTTTACAGAGATCTAGTCTCCATAACTTAATTATATACTTACGAATTTATTCCTGATCAATAGCTGTTGATCATATAAGTACTAGCCAATATTCTTTCTTGTATATTTTTATAATGTAGCGTTTAATTACAGATCAATGATCACCAGACCTAATTCCTTGAGCACCATCAAATAAAACAGCATAAGCATAATTCACATACACTTGACACATATGTGCATAGCTTTTTTTTTTTCTAAAAAAAAAAGGAATCAGTTGGTGGCAAAGCCATGACAATCCATCCTTCTAGGGGTCGCAAAGACTTTCAGAGATATTTTAGTCTCTCTCTGACCATTATATCGTGTGATTCAATAACACCATAAATTAATGACAAAACAAACCATATAGAATACGGGCTTAGAATCCACCCCAACCACTACGCCATTATGTGGTGGTTTATCTGCATGGCCTGTTAATTGTATATAACCCTCATGAATAAGAAAATCAGAGAATATTATACTGCATTTAGGCAGTTACTAAAATATCTTCAATTGTTTCGATGAAGTTGGGCACAAAATCTGCTATATGCATGCATGTGTAGACTAGTGGACGTATATTAAATATTGTGTACGCACGTACATGTTATATGGTGGTGAATAATTATGAGTTCATATAAATTCGTTGGCTCGTTGTGCAATATAATGTTTAAAGAACAACCACATTGCTTAGGAAAACCAGATATGGCCTAAATATTAATGTATCCTTCGGAGAGGATCATGGAAAACATTTGGAATGGACTCAACAATCTGATTCTCAAGTTTAAGTCATCAAATTCATCGGTTATAAATTGAACATTGTAAAAGAAGAAATAAAATAAAATAAAATAAACAATAATTTGACGCGCGATGTAGAAATACTTTCACAATGTTCATTGTGTGTTTGTTGTCACATTTTATTTTCCTTGGGGTGAGAATAGGCAAAATTTGAACATTAATGTTAAGACTTTTAGTCCATTTTAATTTGTAGATTTTTATAGTTTTGACCACTCAAATGAGGTTCATTGATAAAGACTTACGTACGATTGCTTGATGGTTTAAGAAGATTTGATTGATGATTACAACAACTGAGTTGGGGAAGAAAAAGGTTACTTGGAAGAAAAAGATGCCTAAATTACGGTAATAAAAGAAGAAGATGTTGTTATAATTGTGAAAGTGCCTAGCTAATGATGATCTAAATCAATTTGGGCCTGATCACCTGCGGGTGGGTGTGGATTGTGGAAGTGAGAAATGAAATTGACTCTTTTGATTTGAATCAGAGTCCATCCAGATGAGAATGCAAATATAGAGGCAAATACAAGAAATCTCTTCTTTCTTTCCTTGTTTCCCATTTGTCGGTCCCGGTTGCTTAGGATTCTTCATTGAGAGGGATTTTTCAGTGTGATCGGTACACAGAGTTATACATCATATGTCATTATACAAATGATGTGATATATGTACTAAAAAGTTAATAACTTAAAAAATAAAATTTCTCACCACTTCTATTAAAACATGTGATGTATGTTCCTGTCACAAGGGTCCCGGTGTTTTATGCCATTGCCAATTGAAGAAAGAAGCTAGGGAATTTGGGTTGGCTTGGGCTGGGTCCCACCTCATATTTTATTTTATACTAATATACGTTGCGGGCTGCTCTGCTGAATTAGTGCCAAACTTACTCAAGGAGACAAAATGGAATGCATTCCTTAATTTATTCTATTCCCTGCCTGCCTGCCTGCCTATGAAAAATGAATATCTGCGTGCCCCAAGCAGGACAGGAGGAGCAGCATCTCAATATCTCTAACTTCCCTCCCAATTTTTTCATTGGTTTTTTTTTTTTTTGTTGTTGTTAGCTAGCTAGGTCATATATAGGTGCTCCAGTCAACAGAATCTACCTCCCCAAAATACTCCAGAAATAATTACCAAAACCTTGTTTGATTTGTGTCTCAAGTAATAGTATTTATATAACATGCTGATCCATCACGCAGCCAAGTAATAGTACTTATATATAGGGGTGGATTTTTTTGCCAAATTGCCGTGCCAACCGAATTACCAACCGTGCCATACCGATTTTGTGCCAAATTTTTTGTGCCAATCGGTAATGGTACGGTATTGTACCGTACCGAAATTTCTTGGTACGGTATTGGTAATGGATATCATTACCACGGTATTACCTTACCGTACCGAACATATAATATAATATATAATTTATAAATTATATAATATATAATTATATAACACATATTTATAATATTCTAATAATTTGATATGATGAAAGAGGCTCAACCTCGGTTCAAGATTCCAAATAGGAAGAAGATTGCGGCCAATGTGTGGGATTTATATGTGTTGGAGAAGTCTAAGTTATTTGAAGCAATGCATAATCAAAAGGTAAGTATCACAACCGATACTTGGACATCGGTACAAAACATTAACTACATGGTAGTCACCGCTCACTTCATGGATAGTGAATGAAAGTTGCACAAACGGATCATAAACTTCATAAAGATCACGGGTCATAAGGGAGAAGACATTGGGAACGTTCTAGATGTGTGTTTGAACCAATGGAGGATAGAGAAGATCTTTAGCATGGGGGAAACTTCTATTTGTTTTGGTTCGTAACTTCTATTTGGATTGTAAGCTTAATTTTCATCATGAATCTTGATGCATCATTTGAATTATTGTGTGTGTGAATTGTAAATGATGAATAATAGATGAATTTAGGCTACAATGTATGAGATAAAGGTACAATAAAAAAGTTTTGCCCTTGAATTGGGTTAAAAAAGCAAAAACAAATTTTGTCCCAAAACAAAGTGGCAATTACCATTGCCATACAATGCCAACCGAACATTTGGCAATACCGAACTTCGGTATACCGAAAGTTTGGTATGGTAATGGTAATAGATTTTATCAAACCGAAAATTCGGTACGGTAATTGGTACGAGGGTTTTGGTACGGTAACCGTACCAAACCCACCCCTACTTATATATCATGCACACATTCACAACGGGAGAAACAAACTCCTCTCCAAGTGACGAGTCCTAAAAATCACACGCACGCCGCTCACACAAACAAAAACTACCCCCAAGAGTCGAGAGCAGTCAAGACAAATGACGCGATGGTGAAGGATCGATTACAAGTATCTGTACTACTAAAGATATGGAAATTCTAAGAATCTTCCGGTTGAGGACTTGAGAGGTGAAGGGGGCCTTTGGAGGCCATGTATGGTGGGATTGGATTCTCCTCATCTCTAAAATGAGGGAATGAGATTCCCAGCAGCTTTGGCATTGCCAGCACGAGCACGAGAATGGATACGAATACGGAATAACCCGCGCGCGCGCACAAAGAAAATATAGATAAAAAAAGAAATGGTGGATGATCAATATATTTTGGTATACACGTGCTTAAATCATCTAATAATACAAATTAAGCATTACGATTTACATGTAACTAAGGGAGAGTGATTAAGTTAAGTCACTCGTAGTCTAAGAAAATGGAAATAATTAATGTTAGGCTATGAAGAAAGTTGAAGTTCAACCATAAAACCAATATTGCCAATATAAGAACTAGCTTAATTACTTATAAACACATATAAGGTTTCATCTTTTATCAATGTGAGATTTTTTTAACTTCATATCCTCACATGTCCCTCGCGTGTGATGGATTTTTCAAGTCAAACACGTGGACCACGAATTGAATGGCGTAGAACATGTGTGACTGTTGAGCTTTACATGTGAGCCAATCTATTGTGGTACCATCAAGAAATTCAAATGGGTACATACATTGCATGGTCCACAATCACACTTCCCACACAATTATAAGCATAAAAAGGGAAAGGAAAAAGTTGCTGGATGTGGCTGTGAATATTGGATTGGTTGATGAGTTAGTTTTCACTTGAGATTCTTCTTCTATGCCATATATATCATATTGCCATGCCATTCCCCTCATATCATTCATAGCCCACAAACCAATTTCGCTTGCCTTATAAAAGCCATCTTCACCGAACTCTTTTTTCTGTGAGAAATACACAGATATATATATCCAGGAGATCGAAGAAAGAAGAAGCAAAAAGAGAGACTAAGTTTTGATTGTTGAAGGCAGAATAATATTTTTTTATATATACAAATGATGTACCATCATCAGCAGCAGCACCAACACCAACACCAACACCAAGGAAAGAAGATCATCCACTCTTCTTCTGCTTCTTCAAGCAGAATATCGATGCCTAACATCTCTTCTGAAAGGCATTTGTTTCTACAGCAAGGTGACCAAAATAGCCCCGCAGGAGATTCAGGCCTTGTCCTCTCAACCGATGCCAAGCCTAGACTCAAATGGACCCCCGATCTACACGAGCGATTTATTGAGGCAGTTAATCAGCTTGGAGGAGCAGATAGTGAGTACCACTCTATTTACTTACTAATACTGTATATGTGTGTGTATATACTCTCCCTAGCTAGCTCCCAGCTGAGAGCTGAGAGCTGAGCTGATCATTATATTAATTTCACTTAATTAATAAAGTTATGATGATTTCCAATGTTATGCAGAGGCCACTCCAAAAACAGTTATGAAACTTATGGGGATTCCAGGCCTTACATTATACCACTTAAAGAGTCATCTTCAGGTACTTTACTTCAATGTTTTTCTACAACCATTAAGTTCAAATGATTTCAAAATCTCCATTTAGTTCTAATTAATTAAATTGCAATTTAATTGGCCATTTTAAAAAGGAAAATGCAACAATCAAGTATTCAAGCATTAGTTTCATTTTCTTCAGCTCCAAGCAACAGAGTGAAACCAATTTTAGTCCAGCCATTATAATTGAAATCAATTTTAAGCCAGTTATTTTTGGGTTTTTGTCAAACAGAAGTACAGGCTTAGCAAGAATCTGCATGGAGGGCATGTTACTAGTAGCCTCACCAAAATTGGTAAGCAGAGGAGACTAATCATTTGTTCAATTCCTCCTCTTAAGATATATGTACTTTGATTGGTTTACACTTAATTTACAGCCAATTTAATTTAACATTGTTAATAGTTTGGACCATGATATTGTATATGTACAGGTCCAGTTCCAGTTTCAGTGGCAGGAGAAAGATTAATATCTGAAGCAAATGGAAGTCAGATGAGCACTATGAGCACTGGCATTGCACCCCAATCAAACAAGTAAGCTGGCTGCTGCCACTCATTTACCCGCTTGATCTTCTGTTAATTTTTCATTTATTTATCATCTTATAATTACCTCAATATGTATGAGATTTAGGCTCACAGTGGCAATTCTTATTTAATTCCAGAGGCTTACATATAAGTGAAACACTAGAGATGCAAATTGAAGTCCAGAGAAGGCTACACGAGCAACTTGAGGTAAGGGCATGCTCTTGGCATCACTCAGTAGAGCATAAACTCTTTCCCATTATAGCAGCGTTATTCTTACAATTTGTTCCGACTGAAAACCAGGTTCAGCGGCACTTGCAACTTCGTATAGAGTCTCAAGGAAAATACCTGCAGTCTGTGCTGGAGAAAGCCCAGGAGACGCTAGGACGACAAAACTTAGGTACAGTAGGACTTGAAGCTGCCCAAGTTCAACTCTCTGAGCTGGTGTCCACAGTATCCACCCAATGCTTGAACTCTTCCTTCACAGAGCTCAAAGAATTACAGGGATTGTGCCCTCAGCAAACGCAAATGAACCAGCAGCCCGCAGATTGCTCAATGGACAGCTGCCTAACTTTTTGCGAAGGATCGAAAAAGGACCAAGATCAGATACACAGCAGTGGAGTGCCTCTAAGACCAAATTACAATGGCAGGGTGACAGCAGTCCTGGAACAAAAAGATACAGAACGAGCGCAGCCGCCAATGCTCCAAAACACTAGTCAACTTAATTGGTGTGAAGATATGAAGGAGAATAACATGTTTATTTCCTCCATAAGTAAAGATGCAGAAAAAAGAATGTTCCCTGCTGCAGAAACAAGGTCTAGTGACTTATCCATGAGCATTGGACTACAAGGAGAAAGATGGAATATCGATAGCAAAGGAAGAGACTCAGATGACAGCTTTTTAGAACGTACGAACAGCAGCAGGGCTGATTCAGCTAAAGTCAAGGGTGCGAAAGTTTCTCAAGGATACAGATCAGTGCCTTACTTTGCAGCAAAGCTAGACCTAAATGCTCATGATGATAATGATGCTTCTTCAAGTTGCAGACAGTTTGACTTGAATGGCTTCAGTTGGAGCTAAGTAGGCTTACAGTGGGTGAATCAAAGGGATAAAAACACTGCAATTTCAGCTTCATACCAAAGGATAGACAGAGCACAATAGCGTGCTGCAAACGTATTGTTCAATCGAGCTGAATGGAATAAGTTGCAGTACAAAGATATTCACCTAGCTATTAATTTAGATCAATTACATAACAAGTAGCTCAGGCAAGCAGGATGTAATATCTTTTTATATATGATTGAGAGTTCCAGGACTAGAAAGCAGAATATGTCCTGATCTCACGCTCGTTCAGTAAACTCTTATGTTAATCCACTCACCCTCCCCCAGGTGGCAGTGGCTTACAACTCCAAACACGGTTGTCGATCACATTAAAGCCTGTACCGTTATCATAATCAAAGTCGCCTTAATCTCGTGTGGTATGAAGGGTTGGCCGAAACCTAATCAGATTAGGTTGAGAAGTTCTAATCCGAGTATGATTTTTTGGCCTAGCTATGAAGGGTTTCGCTACTATAAATAGAGGAGGGAGTGTACATTCAAGTCCCCTCCAATTCAACACACAAATTACCCTACACAAACCTCTCAAACACTTTGAGATTTTTATTTTCTTTTTCCGCCAACACATCTTCAGTTTGGATAAACAACACTAGAGCCGTAGAATCAGCCGATCAAGGAGCACCTTCAGTTTGGATAAATAACATTGCTTCGAGATCAATTGATTATTTATCCAAGTCTCGGTCAACAAAGATCTTCAAGTCCTTGTTGGTAGAGGTCATCTCAGTAGCCTTTTCGGTGAAGTGAGGTGTTACCAGTTACTACATTCGGCACATTGAAAGTCGAATTTGATATTGAACTTCGCAAAACTAGCAGCCTTGTCTTCAGGCTCTAGAACCCGAATGCCGATATGTGTTCCTTCCTTGGCCGCAGTCGCAAGATCGAGAGGTCAGCAGCGCGCCCAACGCGACATCAACACATTCTACCCCGGCCGAGTTCGGCCGATGAGTTGACATGCCTCGTACACAACCGAAGGACATAGTTAGCTTATTAATTACTCGGCCTGCGTGCCACGTAGGCTTGATAGTTTTTAGGGTCAACACATATATAGCCATTGGGCAGTTACATAGCCAATCTTACAAGAGTCAGAAGCGGTTGATTGAATTAAGCCAGTCGTTAATATGAATGCATATGAATGATGTACTTGTTTTGGTCGAGCGAGAAGAATGTCTCACTGGTTTTTTCAAATAAGTGTGTTTATGAAACGACCTAGATTCTGTTTTTTACTTGCCCAAAAATATCCTTGGCAATCTCAATCCTATATTCCTTCTGCTTCTTCCTTTTGGATATCCGCCAGGGAAAGGAGGAAGGGCCAACTCTTTCGAGCAGGGATATTCCAATTCCAATTCAAATTGCTTGCTAATTAGGCCCTAGCAAAGTCAATGCTAATACCGATTTAATGCAATGTTTTATGAAACTGAACCAATTATGATATTTTCGTGTCAAAAGGACCTAAAATCGATCATTTTTACTTTTTAAATAGACAGAAGTGCCGAAGGAAGACAAAATGTAACACATGACAAATTTTGAGATGAACAAATTCATGAATCAAAATGCCAATGGAAGTATAATTCAGAAAACAGTTGCTATAAAAGTTTATACCATAGAAAGCAGTATAAACCCTTTCTAATAAACATTAGCAAGGTATTTAGCATTTTTTGTTGTTGTTTTTTGGGGTCAATTGCTCATTGAATTCTTTTTCCCTATAATTCTGGTACGTACAACAGTCTGTGCAGCTTGGATTGGATTGGAGTGGATTGGATTGTAGTGGGCCTCTGCTCGCATTGGTCTTTTGGTAATGGACCAACCACCGCCGTCTAGTCTTTTAACATTCTTCGTTTGGACCTTTTCTCCCCACCCCATTTTGTTTTTGGAAGATAATTAATTCTTCGTTTCGAACGCATCTGAAATATCGTTAGGAGGAGGCCACGGCCAAACAACAAACTGCCGTTGAAAATTGAAAGCAGACCGCCTGTCTCCGTCTCCATACAGCCCCACTTCCCCAACCCTCTCAAAATCTGAATCAAGCGACCAAGAAGAAGGA